>NC_059359.1:48082087-48314587 GCF_019703515.2 Myxocyprinus asiaticus
GCATGAAACACTGATGCATTATGGAACACAGATGAAAAAGCAGAGATTAACAGTAACCTTTTAACATATAAAAACTAATTAAGAAAATTCTGAAAAATAAGCACAAATAAATTCGCACTTATCTACTCATGGAAGACATTAATGAGGGTCTGAAACAACTAGTGTTTTTAAAGAGCATGTGTGCATATTGTGATGACAAGCACAGTAATAATAATCACATGGTTAATTATTGCACATTGCTCCAAAAAATAAAGTCTTCATAATCTTTCATCAAAATGTAATAACTTGCTCTGCCTCTGAAGCAACATTGCTTTTCAACTGACTTGACCAAGCCCCGTTTCTTTTCAACCACCTGTCTTATAGACCACTTTTCACTTTTACGGTTCAGGTAATAAAAAGTCATTACATTGACTGTGATCACCAACCCATTTCAGTAAAGCTGGGAGATGTATTTATGTTAGATATAATAGAGTATTTAAATGCATAGTGGCCAAACTGATTGACAGTTATCATCAGAGTTGCTTTTGCTTAGCTGTCAAAGCCATATTGTACTTTATTACTGTGCTCTAGAACCATCTGGTTCAGAATCTGAATTAGTTCACAATAAGACACAAATAAGGAAATTGTAGCTTCCATGTCCAGTGTTGTTGAGATTATAGTCCATTACTCTGTGCTGTGTCAAAGAGAGGTTTGTATTATACTGTGAGGAATGTAAGTTATTATTACAGCTTATAAAGAGTAGACCACTAGACCTCTCTATCAGTCTTTCGTGGGCTTCTTTAGCTGTCTCTCTGCGTTCTAACTCTCTCTACAATGTTCTCGCGTGTTTCACGTTCCTCTCTGGGGTTATTGAAGACTTTTAATTCTCGATGAAATTGTCTTTTTTTTTTTTTTTTCACAGAGCATAACACACAAATCTTTTAATTTATATTGGAAGTTAGCTTCGAATTAGCTTGACTTATGGCTTAGATGAGGAATGATGTCCATGAGGATCATCCGTTCTTATTCTACTGGACCTATCTGCAGCCTTTGACACAGTCAACCATCAGATTCTCCTGTCCACACTCTCAACTCTGGGCATCACAGGAACTGTGCTTAGCTGGTTCAAGTCCTATCTCTCATGTAGGTCTTTCAAGGTAGCCTGGAGAGGTGAGGTGTCCAAGTCACATCAGCTACTTATTGGGGTACCTCAAGGCTCAGTGCTTGGACCACTTCTCTTCTCTACATACATAACATCACTGGGACCCATCATTCAAGCACATGGGTTCTCTTACCACTACTATGCCGATGACACAGAGTTCTACTTGTCTTTCCAGCCCAACGATACCACAGTGACTGCTCGAATCTCAGCCTGTTTGGCAGACATCTTGGCCTGGATGAAGGAACACCACCTGCAACTTTACCTAGTGAAGACCAAGCTCCTCGTCTTTCCAGCAAACCCTGCTATCGAGCACAACATCACCATTCAGCTGAGTTCATCAACAATAATGTCATTCAAAATGGTCAGAAATCTAGGGGTAACCATCGACAACCAACTCAAATTCACAGACCACATCTCAAAGACAGCATGATCATGTAGATTTATACTCTACAACATCAGGAAAATAAGACCCTTCCTCTCGGAACATGCCACTCAACTCCTTGTTCAGTCACTTGTCATAACTAGACTAGATTATTGTAACACTGTAAATTGCAGGCCTCCCTGTATGCACCTCTGCAAATGATCCAGAATGCAGCAGCAAGTCTGGTCTTCAATTAACCAAATTAACCATGTCATACCACTCCTTGTCTCTCTTCACTGGCTGCCGGCTGCTGCAAGTATCAAATTCAAGGTTATGATGCTGGCATAAAGAACAGTCACTGGGTCTGCTCCAGCATACCTAAAATCTTTCTTGCAGAGCTATGTTCCCACAAGAAGCCTGCGGTCGGCTTATGAGCGGCGCCTTGTTGTTCAAACACAAAGAGGAACCAAATCACTTTCCCAGACTTTTGGCTTCACTGTACCTCGTTGGTGGAATGAACTTCTCAACTCCATCTGTGAAGCAGACTCACTCTCTGTCTTCAAAAATGGCTAAAAAACACATCTTTTCCATGAGCACTTGACCATACAATCATAAAACAAATACATAAATAATATATATATATATATATATATATATATATATATATATATACAGGTGCATCTCAATAAATTAGAATGTCGTGGAAAAGTTCATTTGTTTCAGTAATTCAACTCAAATTGTGAAACTCGTGTATTAAATAAATTCAATGCACACAGACTGAAGTAGTTTAAGTCTTTGGTTCTTTTAATTGTGATGATTTTGGCTCACATTTAACAAAAACCCACCAATTCACTATCTCAAAAAATTAGAATATGGTGACATGCCAAACAGCTAATCAACTCAAAACACCTGCAAAGGTTTCCTGAGCCTCAAAATGGTCTCTCAGTTTGGTTCACTAGGCTACACAATCATAGGGAAGACTGCTAATCTGACAGTTGTCCAGAAGACAATCATTGACACCCTTCACAAGGAGGGTAAGCCACAAACATTCATTGCCAAAGAAGCTGGCTGTTCACAGAGTGCTGTATCCAAGCATGTTAACAGAAAGTTGAGTGGAAGGAAAAAGTGTGGAAGAAAAAGATGCACAACCAACCGAGAGAACCGCAGCCTTATGATTGTCAAGCAAAATCAGTTCAAGAATTTGGGTGAACTTCACAAGGAATGGACTGAGTCTGGGGTCAAGGCATCAAGAGCCACCACACACAGATGTGTCAAGGAATTTGGTTACAGTTGTCGTATTCCTCTTGTTAAGCCACTCCTGAACCACAGACAACGTCAGAGGCATCTTACCTGGGCTAAGGAGAAGAAGAACTGGACTGTTGCCCAGTGGTCCAAAGTCCTCTTTTCAGATGAGAGCAAGTTTTGTATTTCATTTGGAAACCAAGGTCCTAGAGTCTGGAGGAAGGGTGGAGAAGCTCATAGCCCAAGTTGCTTGAAGTCCAGTGTTAAGTTTCCACAGTCTGTGATGATTTGGGGTGCAATGTCATCTGCTGGTGTTGGTCCATTGTGTTTTTTGAAAACCAAAGTCACTGCACCCGTTTACCAAGAAATTTTGGAGCACTTCATGCTTCCTTCTGCTGACCAGCTTTTTAAAGATGCTGATTTCATTTTCCAGCAGGATTTGGCACCTGCCCACACTGCCAAAAGCACCAAAAGTTGGTTAAATGACCATGGTGTTGGTGTACTTGACTGGCCAACAAACTCACCAGACCTGAACCACATAGAGAATCTATGGGGTATTGTCAAGAGGAAAATGAGAAACAAGAGACCAAAAAATGCAGATGAGCTGAAGGCCACTGTCAAAGAAACCTGGGCTTCCATACCACCTCAGCAGTGCCACAAACTGATCACCTCCATGCCACGCCGAATTGAGGCAGTAATTAAAGCAAAAGGAGCCCCTACCAAGTATTGAGGACATATACAGTAAATGAACATACTTTCCAGAAGGCCAACAATTCACTAAAAATGTTTTTTTTTTTTATTGGTCTTATGAAGTATTCTAATTTTTTTGAGATAGTGAATTGGTGGGTTTTTGTTAAATGTGAGCCAAAATCATCACAATTAAAAGAACCAAAGACTTAAACTACTTCAGTCTGTGTGCCCTGAATTTATTTAATACATGAGTTTCACAATTTGAGTTGAATTACTGAAATAAATGAACTTTTCCACGACATTCTAATTTATTGAGATGCACCTGTATATATAATATACAGTGCATTCAGAAAGTATTCAGACCCCTTCATTTTTTCACATTTTGTTATGTTGCAGCCTTATGCTAAAATGCTTAAAATGATTTTTTTTTTCACATCAATCTACACTCCATACAGAAAAAAAAAAAAATTATTTTGATAATTTTGCAAATTTTAAAAAAAAGAAAACACTGAAATATCACATTGACATAAGTATACAGACCCTTAACTCAGTACTTTGGCAGCGATTACAGCCTCAAGTCTTTTTGGGTATGATGCAACAAGCTTTGCACACCTGGATTTGGGGATTTGAACAGTCCATCAGTCCCTGCCGCTGAAAAACACACCCACAGCATGATGCTACCATCACCATGCTTCTCCATTGGGATGGTATTGCCTGGTTTCCTCCATACATGATGCTTGGAATTGAGGCCAAACAGTTCAATCTTTGTTTCATCAGACCAGAGAATGTTGTTTCTCACAGTCTCAAAGTCCTTTAGATGCTTTTTATGTGTCTTGAACTGTGGAGAGGCTTCCATCTGTCCACTCTGCCATAAAGCCCAGATCGGTGGAGTGTTGCAGTGATGGTTGTCCTTCTGTAAGTTTCTCCCATCTCCACACATTATCTCTAGAGCTCAAACAGAGTGGCCATCGGGATTTTGGTCACATCTCTTACCAAGGCCCAGACCAGTCTACTAAGTTCTAAAGTTTAAGAGGAGCTTGTTCGTTGAATCCCACCAATCTGGCCTCTTTGAGTGTCTGAAGACATGCATGTCTTACATCTCACATTTCATCCAGCATTTAGTGCACCCCAACATATATGTCCAGATGTGGACTGTAGAACATTAACTGTATGTCCTGCTCAAGCCCGTCTATTACAGACAGCAAACCTGGCAGTCCACATCCACATTATGTGAGCAAGTGAGCACATGAACTGAAATTTGGTTACTTAATATGGCAAAGGCCATTTTCAGTTCTTATGGTTGATGAGTACTTATGCAGCGATCTTCATTTGACTGTAGGTGTTCAGCTATTCTTTAAGAAAAAAGAGAAAAGTTTGAAGATTCTGTTTAAAGAACAAAATGTGTGTCACTCAAGAGCAGCTTCAAAACGCTTGGTGGAAATGCAGAGATTGAATTTAAGTGTGGTGTATTTAAGACTTCAAAAGCTGTCTGATCAACTGCCTTTGCAGAAATCTATCTCCATGTTCTCTGTAAGTGTATAAAGATTCTCGCAAGCTCCTCGATGACTTCAAACATTGTCAAGAGAGAAGAGGAGGGTGGGGACTTCAGACACAGAGGCTTCAGAGATGAGGCAAAAGGAAACAAGCAGAATGATTAAACTGGGAGGCTGTGTGGCTCTTAAGTGTCATTGCTGTTTGCCTTCAAAACCACAATGTCATCAGTGTTAAAAAGATTGCAGAGTATGGACCTTGAATTAAGACCAGAAAGAGTCACCTTGACCTGTTTTCTATAAACTTCTGATGTGCATCTGACACAATAGTGTCCACCAACATCAGTCCAAAGTTCTGTTTGCCTTGTGTCTTTTAATTAGAAGCTTGTCTCTTTACAAATATTTTATAGAAAGCTCTACATGATTGTAACATCCCTTGTAATATTTAAAATATGTTTTGAAATCTGTTGTCTACAAAGTTGTATAAGTTGTGAGTGAATGAATGTGTGATTAATTGTAGATTCAGTTCCAAACTTTTTTGAATCACTTACTGTAGATTCAAGATTAGATTCATTTAGATTTGCTCTAATGCATTTGAAACGGGCTTGTCCAAAAAGAGCTGGTGTGTTCCCTCAAAAAGGATGTTCTGGGCCATATCTTACAGCACCAAATAAATATGTTTGACTATGTGTTTGTCTCTTACAGCATGTTGTTGATGTGTCAAAAATATTAAAGCATATGTATATGTTTAAGGGCAAGACAGACAATAGGTAACATGCATCATCTATACCTTTTTGATTGATTTAAACTTACTTGAATTATGTTTTATTTAGAATAAATGCTAAAATAAATATGATTTCATGTTGACTTAAAATCCTGTACACATCAACACAGATGTGAATAAACAACACAAACAGAAGTTTATTTTTGGACTCGCGAAGGGGTTCTTACCTGGTGTAAATGGCCCCTGAGAGGAGAGAAAAGGTGCAACCAACTATTGTAGTTAGAGCTTTTAATCATATAATTTGTTTTCTGAAAGGAATATATACAGTTGTGCGCAAACGTTTGCATACCCTTGGAGAATAAGTAATATATGTACCATTTTTAAAGAAAACGTGTGAGCAGGCAAAACACATTTCTTTTATTTCTTATGGGATTCATATTCAACTGTAGGTTATAACAGAATGGGACAATCATAAAACAAAACATGGCAACAAAGAAAAAAATTAAATGACCCCTGTTCAAATGTCTGCATACCCTTAGTTCTTAATACTGTGTATTGCACCCTTTAGCATCAATGACAGCGTGCAGTCTTTTGTAATGTTGTCTATGAGGCCCCAAATTCTTGCAGGTGGTATAGCTGCCCATTCGTCTTGGCAAAATGCCTCCAGGTCATGCAAAGTCTTTGGTTGTCTTGCATGAACCGCATGTTTGAGATCTCCCCAGAGTGACTCGATGATATTAAGGTCAGGAGACTGTGATGGCCACTCCAGAACCTTCACCTTTTTCTGCTGTAACCACTGGAGGGTCAACTTGGCCTTGAGCTTAGGGTCATTATCGTGCTGGAAAGTCTAAGAGTGTCCCATGCGCAGCTTTCATGCAGAAGAATGCAAATTGTCTGCCAGTATTTTCTGATGACATGCTGCATTCATCTTGCCATCAATTTTCACAAGATTCCCCGTGCCTTTAATGCTCACACACCCCCAAAACATCAGTGAGCCACCACCATGCTTCACAGTGGGGATGGTATTCTTTTCACTATAGGCCTTGTTGACCCCTCTCCAAACACAGCACTTATGGTTGTTACCATAAAGCTCTATTTTGGTCTCGTCACTCCAAATTACAGTGTGCCAGAAGCTGTGAGGCGTGTCAAGGTGTTGTCGGGCATATTGTAACCGGGCTTTTTTGTGGCATTGGTGCAGTAAAGGCTTCTTTCTGGCAACTCGACCATGCAGCTCATTTTTGTTCAAGTATCGCCGTATTGTACTCCTTGAAACAACCACACCGTCTTTTTCCAGAGCAGCCTGTATTTCTCCTGCGGTTACCTGTGAGTTTTTCTTTGTATCCCGAACAATTCTTCTGGCAGTTGTGGCTGAAATCTTTCTTGGTCTACCAGACCTTGGCTTGGTATCAAGAGATCCCTGAATTTCCCACTTCTTAATAAGTGATTGAACAGTACTGACTGGCATTTTCAAGGCTTTGGATATCTTTTTATATCCTTTTCCATCTTTATAATGTTCCATTACCTTGTTATGCAGGTCTTTTGACAGTTCTTTTCTGCTCCCCATGGTTCAGTATCTAGCCTGCTCAGTGCATCCTCGTGAGAGCTAACAAACTCATTGATTATTTATACACAGACACCAGTTGCAATTTAAAAAGCCACAGGTGTGGGAAACTAACCTTTAATTGCCATTTAAACCTGTGTGCGTGTCACCTTGTGTGTCTTTAACAAGGCCAAACATTCAAGGGTATGTAAACTTTTGATCAGGGTGTGTACATTAATGACTAATAATTAATTTACAAATGCATCATGCAGTTATAACAACATGAATAAAAAGGTGACTTTCATTCAATACTTATAATAGTGAGCATTTAAACTTTCATGTTATAAATGCTTAATAAATATAAATACACTTATTCATACTTATGTTAATAAAAAACTAAATAGATTAAATTATAGTGAAATTTGAAGATGGAATTGTGTCATTTTGCTACAGTCCACTTTGTATTTATATTCATTATGGTAATGTCTTTATGTACATAGGTATCTAATGTTGAAGGTCACCCTTGTTGTTCATGTTGTTATAACTGCATATCAGTTCTTTATAACATATTTGTAAATGGTTTATTAGTCATTAATAAACCACTTTATAATCCTTTAACAAAGGGAATATAACATTTTTCAAGCAAAGCCTTTTCTAGTAAAGATAGAAATGCTCTAAAATAGCACTAATTAATTCAAGTAATACTAAACATTTCCCAACGTCTAAGTTGGAGTTTGACTAATTGAAAGAACTTGTCCCCATAGGTTGAGTATTCATTGCAATGTGCATTAAATCACTTAAATCCTCATCCTCCACAATATTAATCAGTTTGCAGGATATGACTATCCTCTTGCTATTTAGGGTTAAGTGCCCTTGTGAAGTTTGAACTCCACATAAAAAGCACTGTCTCATTTTGCTTTTAGTGCTGGCATTCCCCACGTAATGACACTTTATCAGAATTTTCCGGTAATCATTAGCTGACGCTTAAGGTAAGTGGCAAGGGGTTTAAAATTAAAATTGCTTGAACTCAGAGCAGCGCATTGACAGACTGTACATGGGAGAACATGCTAGCCTACCACAGCGATCCCTCATCAGTGTCATGTATCGTGTGTTTGGCTTGTAGGTGGTAGTTAAGAAGTTAAGACTTTACATGCTTCTGTGGTAATTAAATTATGCCTTACACAGGCTGAAAAGTACTTGATTTTTGCACAAGTCCCATTCACATGGAGCTGAATAAAATGTCAGTATCTAATGCAGCGTTAATTGCATTAAAGGAAAATTAATGCGTTGAATATTTTAAATTAATCTCATGCATTAATGTGTACATTTTGAGAGCTCAAGTTTTTATACAAGGAATTCTGAGAAATTATATATTAATAACAACCATATCAATATATCAATGCAAATTTGTCATGTTTTGTCATTGTAAATTCATAATTTTTGTAGAGTGTTGTGAAGCTGTATTTTACACAATCCTTTGAAGACCTCAGAAGTCCTCTGCAGTTACTTGTATTGTATTTTCATAATGTGCAATAATTGTGCCAAAACAAGGCTTGTTTGGCTAGGTACAAGAAAACAAGTTTCAGATCAAAATATATTTGGAAAAGCTCATTATAATCGATGTCTGGAACATCTTCGGTATGCATCAAATCAATGTAACATTACACAAAGTGACATAGGTTGTGACAAAATCAGAGACGTTCCCCTCAAAATATGACGTATATGACAAAATCAGTCATCACAGGGGACGCATTTTAAGATGCATGTAAATACCTTGTGTAAATAGTGATGTATCACTTTTCACCACACCGCAGTGTGGTTGGAATCAAAATGTATGCAAACATAAAGTTGGTCAAATCACCAACAAAAACAAAATTCCAGTAAACTTGATGGACTTAAAGGAAAAGTGTGTAATATTTTCGACGCAAAAATACTTTCTATAATCTCCTAAAGGATCTGTCTGATGCTTCCATACTTATACTTACAATTAAAAATAGTGCAGCTGTAGCGCAAAGCATGTCCTGTGAGTTAGCTCACACAAAAATGTACGTCCTTTACTCCCAGAGAGAAAACTAAACAAACCGACAAACCAATTAATTTAACCAAAATTTTACCCAAATCTAAACCTAACCATAAAGTCTAAACCTTTACTCAAAGCCTTACTCAAGACAAGTTTTAATATGAATATAATTTTAATGTACCACAGAGGATTGTTTGGGAAACCTTTTTGAAAACAGTCAATAATTTTGTGATTTCATAGTGGCATAGAAATTACATCACCTTTAACTCTTCTTAATGGAGAATTTTGTAAGTCAATAGAGCAACACCGTCTGTTCATTTGTCATTTTGGAAGTTTGTGTGTTATAGAAAGATTCAGGAAGATAGTTACTAAGAAAAACAGCAATACTGATGATGGGAGAAGCTCATTAAGATCACCTTCCTATCTCAGTTTGGGGAGAAGTGGAACTCAAAGAGACTTGTGGAGACGCACTCTTCTTTCAGGGCTGGATTGAGGAGCTGTTTGAATATGCACAGCTCGAGGCGCTGAGCTCCATCTGCTTCTCTGTCTTTTTGATTCTCCTTCTTTTTCTCTCCCTGGGATCCTACCAACTTACAGGACCCATCTTATACACTGCCAATGCTCTTTGAAACAGTTTCTGATTTAGAAGTGGTGTGACAGCTGGCTATCTTGCTGTTCCTCTTTCTCCATGCTGTTTGTACAGGACAGACACATGAGGTCTGAATAGCCACCACACTGTGACCCTTTCCTTTTGTCTCACTTCCTTTTCTCTGGTCTCAGTGCTTGTCCTGCACTGTTAAAGAAGAGAGGCATTAGTACAGAAGGTCCCTGTAGGGAAGTAGGATGGGTTTTTGAAGTAGTTTCTCAGCAGGGAAGGACACAGAACATGGGATTTCAAAGCATTGTAGGCTTCAGCCATAGCACCTACCTCTACTCCACACAACCTCTTCATATAGCACATGATTTGGTGGCTGTACTTAACTGTATGTCATGTTGCTCTTTAAAATGAGCTCTGTTTCTATGCAATCTTAGGTCATATCCCAAATGCCATCTTGAAGTCCTCTTCTAAGTCCACACTTTGGTGATATAATGCTACATAGACTGCTAGGTTCTAGTCTGCTAGTCTGCTAGTCCACTTGGAGTGCATACTGACTTCTGAAACATAAAATAACGAATGGGGCACCCAATGATCTTGTGGACCTCCTGGACACATACAAGACCACATCAAGTGTGAAATTTGAAACAGGGCCTTAGAGATCATTTGAGCATCCTGTTCCAACACTGTAAAAATGAAAAGATACTCGACACAACATTTGGGATCCCTCAGACGTCACACCGGTGGAACACACTGAAGATCCTCCAGACATACATCCCTAATGTCCTGTACAACATTCTTGATGTACTCAAGGAATTTCAAAATATATTTCAAGAGCATCAAAGCCTTTGTCTTATGATGGAGTTACGGAAGGAACCTTTGGCAGTCTTTATAGCTCTTTAAAGTTCTTCCAGAAACTAAGAGTTTGTTTCTCTGAGAAATGAAAGGGTTTCTGGAGGATCTTCAGAGGGTTCCACCAGTGTTCATTTTTACGGTGTACCCTGGATAGTCTCAGGGTGTCTCAATCTGCTCCCTATAGTTCAGTAGTCAGGGTACTGAGTATTTACCAGGAAGTCTTCCATTTCTTGGGTTCAGGGCCGTTTCTGACCATTTTGGTGTCCTAGGCGAGAGATCCCTATTGGCGCCCCAGTTGGTGGGGGTGGGACGGGGGGGACGGGAGGGGGGAGTAGCTGAGGGGGGCGTGGCAGCGGCCTCTGCATCAGAGCCCCCCACCCCCAGCTAGACCACCTAGTTCGCCTATGCCTAGAAACGTCCCTGCTAGGGGTGTCTAATTTTCCAAATCGTTCCAGTGCACTAAAAAGTTTGTTCCCTAAAAATTTCCCAGAATGCACCATACAAAAAAACAGGGAGCATTTTTGCTCACTATCTTCCCTTACCAGAAATGTCGTCAAGTCTTCTGAAGTCACAAGTCATCAGAAGATGAGCACAAGTGTAAAATTACAAAGTCAAAGGCTTATTTTCTCTTTTAAAAATTATTTTGCTTGTAATGTATTCCATCCATAATGAACATGAAAGGGAAAAAATATTTAAAATATTAGATATATTAGAATAAGAATAAAAATACACCTTCATTGTAACACGTTGGTTTTACATTTTAATATCTACCATGAAAATGCACAACAGTGTCATTTCTACAGCAATGTTGCAGATTATTACCAGCTGTAATTAGTAGTAATTAAAATAGTAATTGTGTCACAGGTGATTCAGTCATAATTGTCTCAATGTTAAGTGGATCAACACCCACTGAGAATGGGGTAGAAAGGTAAAAGCTCCTGCTGCATCATTACAATGCCGCTTGGTCATGTAAGCATGTCAATCAACAATCAGCAATTATTTTATATGATTTTTTAGTTTCCCGCAATTCAGATTGCTTTGTAAATTTTGTTCTGTGTGCATCTTGAGGTGAAATGTTTACTGTGTGGTGCTAAAAGCAAGTTACATTTTCTACCAAACAGATGTATTTTTTAGGGTTAATACTCTATAGAGTTTTAAACAAAATCTACCTACCTACCCTAAACCTTTAACCTAACCGTTGATGTCATAAAAAACAAATGTGAGAGGAAAAATTAAATTGCTGAAGTAACCATATAATTTTGTGGTGCTTCTCCAGTATGTAATTTTCGGCTCATGTGTCAACTTTCACGGTCTTCGGGACTCGAATCTTGGTCCTTTGTATCACAAGTGCAATGCTCTATCAGTTGAGCTACCACACAATTTAATTGTGCCTGAACAAACTTCTAAATGTAGTATATTATGTAATACAAACAATAAAATGTATCGACTTGCAAGTCATGCGCTATAGTAAAAGTGTTTAGATGTCATAAGATAGCATTGTGTGAGGAACAATGTGAAAAGTACATGTTTATGAACTGTTAGTATGCCGTTTTACTTGTGAGTCGAGTAAAATTGAGAAAAAGTCTTTGTTGTAGTGCCTCTAGTGTTCATTTCAGCAGGAAGCTGCTGCGATATGTACATAGTGCCAAAAATGTAGGTATAGTAAAGTGAATCTATGAGATCAGGTAGGATATTAATGTACTCCTGAATAAAATAAAGAACTGGCAATGCAGAAACTTCAAAGCTGAAGGCTTGTCACATTCCAATCCAGTCAAATTCCCCTACTGCAAGTTTAATTGACACCCACAAAATAAATTATTTTATTATAATCTTCTTGGTAGCATTTGTCAGTTAGACGTGCCTTTGATGATAAGAATTTACTTTGGTTTTAATGGTATGCTGTCTGAGCTCCATTTCAGCTAACTTCACTTCCAAGGTCTGAGCAAAACGAAGAATTAGCTTTGCTTGTTACCTTCAGTTTGGAAGTGGTTAAAAAGCAGTTTTGATTCAGCTCAGGCAGGAAGAAAACCAAAGAGGCACCTGACAGTTTATGCTATTGTTTGATGACTGTCAGGTTGCTTTTGCTTTGCTCAAATTGGATTCTGTCTCCTGGAATTAATTATCAGAGGCTAAGGGAAGGATTAATAAATCATGGAGCTGTTTTCTCTCCCCCATTATGATTATTTCACAAACTGAATGGCTCCTCTTTGCTTCACATAATCAGTGACGAGCGCATGTCAGAGGTTGCATTTTTCCCTCTACAATCACATTTTTATGAAACTGATGATTAGGTTTAGGTTTGGGTTTTGGGGTTCAGTTTATAAAATATGCACTACTCTTTATTGTATTACATCCTGTACAGCTGAAAACAACTTGCTTTTGATGACCCTCCATGGACATTTCATCTGAAAAATGGAGCTCACACGTGCCCATACGACCAACAACACTTAACACTTTGGCCACTTGGGGCAGTGTTTTGAATTTTGTTAAGCGTAGTCCGATTTTAGTTAAAGAAAAGTTAACTACTGTTTCTGATTTCACTGTGAGATCAGTCTGGAACAGTCCTAAATGATGAACAAGAACAAAAGAATCTCAAGGTCACACAATTCCCGCACAAGAGAGACCGAAACAGAAAAAGAAGAAAAGTGTGAATAAATATTCACAGACTCAGTGCATCCTAAATATTTTATTACTTCCAGCTGTTTGATGTTAAAGAGACACACCAGGGATGATGCTACCCACGACACACACACACACACCATGCAGACAAACTGATTTTTTTTTTTTTTTTTTTTTAAATAAGCTCTCAGTGTGAATGTGCATCAGAGGTACAGTGATGTTCATTTGAGGAGAAAAGAAGGGATTGGTTGCTTGCTATATGCTCATCAAATAAGCAAGATTTCCCTTTTTCACAAGGTTTCTCCTTTTATTTGTATTTCCACTTCATTCCATCACACATCTTCATTCAGACCTTATCTCCTCTTCTTACTCTGTATTTTGTTAAACTAGCTTGTAGGAACAGGGTTCAGTTCAAAGACTGTGATATACACATAGAGAGAAAACGAGGATAATTGTTGTATGCCAACTGTGTCAATGTGTCTCAGTACGGTCTTTGTTCAGAATGGAACAGTAGCGTACTGCTTACTGCAGACTGTGCAGTATACAATAAATACTACCCTCTATTTAAAAAAAAAAAAAAAAAAAGGTTTATGAAGTAGTATGCAATATGTATATGCTTTTTTACCACCAAAAGTAAACTACTGACATGGTATCAATGAGGAAGAAAATAATTAATCATTTGTTTCAGTGTATTTGTTTGATAAGTGCATAATGATTTTGTACCACTTAAATTGTTATTGACAGACTACAGCCAGTGCTAGCCAGACATCACTTAAGTCTTTTACAATGGACTTCAGAGGATGAACTGATGCCAACTCCAACTGTAAGACATGGGATACTTCATATGCCAATGCCTGTACCTTAGGACTTAGGATGGACCCCACCGAACCTCACTGAAATGACCTGCCGGTTGAACTGCGATGCACCTCATTAATATCTGCCTGTATCACCTTTGTCTACTGATGGACTACACTCTTGAAATGGAATACATAGACTATCATTTAATTGCCAACAAAAGCCTTCATCAGCCAACTAACAAAGGACAATGCATCTATGTAAACTTCTGCAGTTAATCCAGGATGGACTTCAAGGACATTAGTCATAAATCTTACAGTTCATACAAAATCTTAGCTTAAACACTGGACCTTAACACTTACTTAATTTACTAATTTTAAACCATGACTTGCACTGCACATAAATAACTAATATTGGCATTATATTCATTTAGTCAGAGGGGAACTGGCCCCCACAGTGAGCCTGGTTTCTTCTCTCAAGGTTATTTTTCTCCATTAACCAACATCTTATGGAGTTTTGTGTTCCTTGCCACAGTCACCTTCGTCTTGCTCACTGGGGGTCTAAATACAATTATTATTTAATTATTTATTTTATACTCAATTTACAGTCATATTTAATCAAACTACACAATGATCACTGTAAGACATTATAGATATTACATTTTAATTTTTTAATGCATGATTTCTTGTAAGGCTGCTTTGAAACGATGTGTGTTGTGAAAAGAGCTATACAAATAAAAATGACTTGACTCTCTAACTCAAGGTTGTAAGCTGTTGATTTGGCAAGGTTTATCTTTTCCCAAAACACATAGATAAGATACACTCCTTATAGTGGAGCTTAACATTATCTTCCCTAAACTCAGTGTGTCACAAATGTAGAGTCAGGAATGCTGATGACCTGTGTGAGGCCTAAGCAGAGTTGATGAACAGAAAATATATATAGGCATACATCAAGATAACTTTTTCATGCTACTTTATTGTAATGCAACAATTCCACTTAAATCAAAAAGGATAAATGCTGATTAATAGTTGAGTAAAACTTAATTAAAAGGATATCAGGAAGAATCAAAGGTGAAGGTAAATATACAACCCTTCAATTCTCTTTTAATGGATGAATACAAATGGATTATACATACATACAGTGCATCCGGAAAGTATTCACAGCGCTTCACTTTTTCCACATTTTGTTATGTTACAGCCTTATTCCAAAATGGATTAAATTCATTATTTTCCTCAAAATTCTACAAACAATACCCCATAATGACAACGTGAAAGAAGTTTGTTTGAAATCTTTGCAAATTTATTAAAAATAAAAAAATAAAAAATAAAAACGAAGAAAAAAAAAAAATCACATGTACATAAGTATTCACAGCCTTTGCTCAATACTTTTGAAGCACCTTTGGCACCAATTACAGCCTCAAGTCTTTTTGAGTATGATGCTACAAGCTTGGCACACCTATTTTTGGGCAGTTTCTCCCATTCTTCTTTGCAGGACCTCTCAAGCTCCATCAGGTTGGATGGGGAGCATCGGTACACAGCCATTTTCAGATCTCCTCAGAGATGTTCAATCGGGTTCAAGTCTGGGCTCTGGCTGGGCCACTCAAGGACATTCACAGAGTTGTCCCGTAGCCACTCCTTTGTTATTTTGGCTGTGTGCTTAGTGTCGTTGTCCTGTTGGAAGATGAACCTTCACCCCAGTCTGAGGTCCAGAGCGCTCTGGAGCAGGTTTTCATCAAGGATGTCTCTGTACATTGCTGCATTCATCTTTCCCTCGATCCTGACTAGTCTCCCAGTTCCTGCCGCTGAAAAACACCACCATGCTTCACTGTAGGGATGGTACTGGCCAGGTGAAGAGCGGTGCCTGGTTTCCTCCAGACATGATGCTTGCCATTCAGGCCAAAGAGTTCAATCTTTGTTTCATCAGACCAGAGAATTTTGTTTCTCATGGTCTGGGAGTCATTCAGGTGCCTTTTGGCAAACTCCAGGTGGGCTGTCATGTGCTTTTTACTGAGGAGTGGCTTCCGTCTGGCCACTCTTCCATACAGGCCTGATTGGTGGAGTACTGCAGAGATGGTTGTTCTTCTGGAAGGTTCTCCTCTCTCCACAGAGAAACGCTGGAGCTCTGTCAGTGTGACCATTGGGTTCTTGGTCACCTCCCTGACTAAGGCCCTTCTCCCCTGATCGCTCAGTTTGGCCAGGTGGCCAGGTCTAGGAAGAGTCCTGGTGGTTCCAAACTTCTTCCATTTATGGATGATGGAGGCCACTGTGCTCATTGGGACCTTCAATGCTGCAGAAATTTTTCTGTACCCTTCCCCAGATCTGTGCCTCAATACAATCCTGTCTCGGAGGTCTACAGACAATTCCTTTGACTTTATGGCTTGGTTTGTGCTCTGACATGCACTGTTAACTGTGGGACCTTATATAGACAGGTGTGTGCCTTTCCAAATCATGTCCACTCAACTGAATTTACCACAGGTGGACTCCAATCAAGTTGTAGAAACATCTCAAGGATGATCAGTGGAAACAGGATGCACCTGAGCTCAATTTTGAGTGTCATGGCAAAGGCTGTGAATACTTATGTACATGTGATTTTGTTTTGAATAAATTTGAAAAGATTTCAAACAAACTTCTTTCACATTGTCATTATGGGGTATTGTTTGTAGAATTTTGAGGAAAATAATGAATTTAATCCATTTTGGAATAAGGCTGTAACATAACAAAATGTGGAAAAAGTGAAGCACTGTGAATACTTTCCGGATACACTGTATATACTGTATACTGTAAGTCAAAGATTTGCAATGGCAGATTTGAAAGGTTGTAAGTACTGACTCACAATTTTACATAGAAAATTAAAGTACAAAAGTAAATATATATTACAAGTTTGTGTCTGTATTTTTATTTCTGTGAATGGCATTTTAAACATTTGTTGCTAATTTCAAATTCAGAACAAAAAAGTTTGTAATTATTGTCTGGGAGTGCTAATGTTAGGGGTTTTTGCAGTTTTCACATTGGAGCTGTGTCTGTAAATTTCAATATAAAAGTTCTCAGATTCAAGCACTCAAGTTTTGCAACACCTCTTAGCTTCATAATAGGCTGTCTGTGTATACAGAGATTGCCAGTATATTGAAGTTTTTGTGTATGTGTGGCACAGTTCTCCAGTAGGACCCGATCAAAACCAGAAACCTCATGAAACCCTGCTCTCCACTCCTCCCTCTCTCATTAAAACTGTGCACTCTGCCTTCTAATTAAATCCCACTTGAAAAGTCTTGAAAGTCAGACTCACATTGATTCGATTTGCATTTCTGAATAGGCACTGTTGCTTAAAAGGATTAATTTATTTGCAGAAAATATGCCTCTTTCTAAACCACACCACCACAGATTGAAAGTCAACCGACAAACACACACACACATGCACGCACACACACACAGCAGGATTAGAAAATGCCAATGCATACTCAAACAATGGGTCAAGATTTGGCTGGTTAGCATTATACATAATCAAAAATTTCCATTTTCTAATACATTTGTAGAAATGTGCTATTTGCAGTCAGCAATAATTAACTTTAGTGAGTGAAAATGTCTGATAATGGGGTAGTTTGCGAATAGTATAGTCTGTAGGCCCCAGTGATTTAGCTCTGCTCCATGTAAAATAAAACAGCTTTTATTGGGCTACTACATAATATGACTTTATCTCATGTATGTACATGATTAGAAAATCTTCTTTTTTTTTTCAGAAGTGCTATTCATTTCTTTTTGTAAAATGTTTTCAATGAGGAAAAAATGACTGAGAGCACCTTAAGTCTTTAGTTTATATCTGTCAAAGCATTTGTCTTATTTCAGCTGAGAAAGATCACAACTGAACATTATCATGAAAAGGACCAGCATGATTTATGACCGTAATATGCATTTCTGGAAATAGGGAATATTGTTAAAAACCCAATACATATGTGAAAGGTCAGTGCTATCTTTTGAGTAGGTTAGTGATGTTATGTTCTAACACGTTCACGACAACTTCCCATATAAGGAGAGCAACACTGAACTCTAGTGGAAAATTGTGAAACTATGTGATCAATTTGATAAAAATTCCTAATTCATTAAAGCTGCACTACCAGTAGCGAGGCCAGAAAGTGCCGAATTTCATTGTGAATATAATGAAGCGTATCCCTTTCTTCAGCCATTATGAGTCAATATTTGCTTTTTACACAGCTTAATACTTATATTTGCATAATTACTGGTACAATAACAAGAATTGTTCATTTTTTAAACAATTATTATATTTATTATTAGTAATTTACCTTAATAGGTCATATTGATGCAATGAAAAGTGAAATGGCCATAAAATGCAATAAATTAATATATGAGATAAGATGCAATAAACATTATTATTAGACACTTTACAGTCCTCCTGCTATGCACATGTGTTGGCTATTCCCCGAAGATTCCCTGATTGAATCTTTAATTATGCTGACTCTCAGAGGTGGGTAGTAATGTGCTACATTTACTTGAGTAACTTTTTGGAGAGAAAAAAAAAAAAAAACTTTTAGATTAGGTTTAAAAGTGGATATTTCTTACTCTCACAAGTAAATTTCTAAAAAAAATAAAAAAAACTTTACAATGGGCGGCATTCCTGTCATTACATTACTAGGTTTAATTTTAATTAATGCGTAATTTATTGAGAGATTACTGAATGGGACTTTTACGAGAGCAGAAGTTCACACAGAGGCGCGCGCTGCTGTCACAGACTGTCACTCAATCACTGCTGCAGCATCAAACTCTTCAAAGTGAAACACTTTCTGCACTCTGCACAGTGAAAAAAACAATAGATTCATCATGCAATGCCTTCATTTAACACCAAGACAAGCGGATATTTCAAGATTAAAATCACAGCTTCAATTTAAGGCAGCACGCTGAGGTAAGTTTTGGCTCTAATCCTAACGCGGGCTTTTCTGTGTAATGTGATGGCCATTTTCAGCGTGATTCTGGAACTGGGCTCTTATGACATCAGTTTTTAAGTGTACATTTTTAAATCAGTGCAGCAATATATCAGTGCGCTTTGTCCCGCGTCCCACATGTCATGAGCAGTATTTACGCATTTTCCCTGTGCCCTCGCGGGGGTACTGGAAACTATTGCAGCTACTTCAGGCGTATTAACTATAAATCCATCATGTAAACATCCAAGTTAAGTGTAAATAAATGCCTTAGCTCTGATGTTCGTGTGATTGACAACTGGAGAGCGAACAGACAGCATTTCTGCGTGTGCACAGAGAGGTGCGCGGAGCGCACGCATGAGAGATGTGCGAGTCCGAAATCGTTCACTCATTCACTATTTCCTACATAGTGACTGGCAGTTAGTGCACTATTTCTCAGCAGTGAGTGAATGAAATGAGTGAGTGAATTTGGACGCTGACGTATACACCGAGTGTTGGAGCTCTGGGGCTGTCACAGAAACAACACATATGAACTTTTACAATGCTTGGGCCTTTCTTGTTATTCTTATTAAATAATATATTAATACCATAAATCTTCATTCTGTTTGTCATTTTTAATATATACTGTGTGTTAATATAAAGAGTAAACACATTTGATCAAATAAAGAGTACATTTTAAAATGTATCTGTATGTTTTGCCTCTCTATATGTATTTTAATAAAGTAATGATTTGTCAAAAAGTAATTTAATACATTCAGCATGAAAGAAAACATTGCAGGAGTGAAGGAAGCAGTAAACTCCCAGCTTGTACGTCTTCCCCGTGGTGGATTGTGGGCAATTAACCGTCATCGAGTGTACATCAAACACTGGAAATTAGAGTGCATTGTGGGTAATAATGAGTGAACAAAAGTAAAGAACGAGTGGCACACTCAGAATTCAGACAATCCTACAAAATGGCAGACACTCAAAATAGTGCACTATATAGTGGATAGGGGGCGGTTTCAGACACAGCGAGTGTTCCAGGACCACGGTTGGTGCCCTACGCACTAGGCTGCGTACTCTGCATTTAGAGAGCAGAGGTACTGCTGTACAGAACTAATGATCTAAATACTTACGACACTGAAAACTGTAACTACATTGAAATAAGAATCCGCGCAGGATTTTAAAAGCTATGAAATAACGAAAGAAGGCATTAATAAAGCATGATCTTGCTTTGGTTTATATTTCAGCATTATATATAATGTCCTTGTGGGACATTTTCATGTTTTCACCGTAATAATTACTAGAAATGTTTCCAAACGACAAATTCATCCAGATCTGACAAGAGCCCTTAAAGGGATAGTTCACCCAAAAATTTAAATTCTCATTATTTACTCACCCTCATGCCACCCCAGATGTGTATGACTTTCTTTCATCTGCTGAACTCAAATGAAGATTTTTAGAAGAATTTCTCAGTAGGTCCATACAATGCAAGTGAATGGGTGGCAACATTTTAAAGCTAAACAAACAAACTAAGTCAGCATAAAAGTAATCCTTAAGACTCCAGTGGTTAAATCAATATCTTCAGAAGCGATGTGATAGGTGTGGATGAGAAACAGAGAAACAGATCACTTTCACATTCTTCTTCTTGTGTTTTTGGTGATTCACATTCTCTGCATATCACCACTGCTGTCTAGCAAAAGATGACAAATATTGATCTGTTTCTCACCCACACCTATCATATCACTTCAGAAGATATGGATTTAACTAATGCTGCCTTTATGTGCTTTTTGGAGCGTCCAAATTTTGGCCTACAGAGCTAAAATATTTTTCTAAAAATCTTAATTTATGTTCTGCAGAAGAAAGGAAGTCATACACATCTGGGATGGCATGAGGGTGAGTAAATGATGAGAGAATTTTCATTTTGGGGTAAACTACCCCTTTAAAGTGATAGCTCAGCCATAATTTAATATTCTGTCATCATTTCCCTACCCTCATGTTGTTCCAAACCAGTGTGACGCTTTGCACTATATGGAACACAAAATATGTTAGACAGAATGTTAGGGACTGACAGTCTCATTCACCATTCACTTTCAAAATATGGAGGAAAAAAAATTAACTGAAAGTAAATAGTGACATCAAACATTCTGTCTAATATCTCCTTATTGTGTTGCATGGAAGAAAGAAAGTCATACGGGTTTGGAACAATATGATGGTGAATGATGACAGAATTTCCATTAATAATAATAACAGTTCTGTAGTACATATTCAATGTGTATTATGTAATGGAATATAGGGGAGTTAATGTCTATTATGTCGTTTGTGAAAGTATGGAAGTAATTGGATACTTTCTTACTCTTGCTCACTCAAGTAATTATTTATGTTAGTACTTTTACTTCTACTTGAGTAATTCTTTTTTTAAAGTAATTGTACTTTTACTTGAGTACAGCTTTTGGCTACTCTACCCACTTCTGCTGACTCACTTCTTTGGCTGACCTACGGGGCTTCTTGGAGCTGCTACAATGTAGCAAAATATTTATTTTGAGTAGAAGCCTATGCAAAATAAGAGTTCTGGTAAAAAAACTTGAGTCTGGTAAATCAGATGTTTTATTTAACAGCTGTCATATAGAGATGGAGAATGTTACTTTTTAAATTAATGTTAAATTATTTTGCTATTTATAATAAAATAATTATTAAATCATTACTTTGTATGGAAAGTAGCGTGTTTTGCCTAATTTTTCGTTTAAATTACTTTTCTCACAATCACTGTACTAGGCCGGGAGTGCTCTCTGTTTCAGTTTTAGGTTCTTATTGAAGCAATGGCAGCTTCAGGGGCGAAAATCTAGAAAGTCTACAAAAATATAGAAAAAACTCTATGGGGTGGCATGAAGACTATGAGAGGTGGAAACACCAAAGCAAATGCCCATGCATAGTTTTATGGATTAAGATGTCAAGCTTCATTACAACAAGTACCTGTTCATTTAATTAAGTCACTATCAAATTACAAATGTCCATGAATTTGAGATACAATTGCATTTCCACAAAGAACCCCATAGTTACCATTGTGCTACTGATTTGCAAACACAAAAAAAATGCATTTCGTTAATGGAATTACATTTGTTTACATTAAAGGCTTTTCTTTTTCTTTTCTATTTTACATTTTTGCATTTTTACATAACAATAGAAAATAAAATATCTTTCCCCAGAGCACCAAGAAATGTCTATTAAACACATCAACAAATTCCAAATGTTTCTTAGTTTTGGCATATAGAACTGGTAATCTAAAGTCAAAGAACAGATCACACTTGTTAGGCATCATTGTGGTAGCAGCTGGTAAAGGCACAACAACAGGGCAAAAAGAGAAACAAACTACGGTGCTCAATAATGATAGGTTATGTAGAGCAGGATTGTAAGGGACTAAGGGTTGTAAGAGACTAATTTTAAATTAAAGGCCAGATTGGACTAAACTTCAATTTATGCAGGCCGAATTGTTTTATTTTGTTAAGTGTATCCATTGATGGAGGGTGCATGCACATACCATGTTCTTCTGAAGCTAATATAAAGTTCTGTATGCTCATCACCTTTGTAATAGCTGCAATAAGCCATTTGAAAGTGAACTTTAACACAAAGTTAGGCCTGAATAGAATATAAACCATACAGAAAATATTACTGTAAGGGAGCAGTGCGAAGTGGCGAAACTCCTGAATATTAAATATGTTATACACAGTAAAAGATTATTTTAAAGTTATATGGGTTTGGAGTGACATTATGGTGAGTATATAATGACAGAATTTCTATTCTGCTGTTATTCTGTTATATCCTTTAACAATTGAATGGTTGGCCAGTTTTTGTTCTAGTGGTCTAAAAATATCCCTTTATTTTAAAAATATGTCATATAAAGTATCACATAGAGTGTGTCATAGAGTTTGAGACTAAACCAGAGACTATTTAGCCTGAGATGGAGCACTTATTCAAATGAATGGAAGAAATAGGAACACTCAGTATGGCGAATGTAGAACAGGAAGTCACGCATTACAGGTAAAAGAGCCAATCACCTTTTACAGACATCCCCTGTCAGTAAACTCGAGAACGTGCATTAGCTTGAGCAGCCTGAAAAATAGCTTTTTTTTCTGTAATCTGAGGTAAAAAAGCACAATTTATGAGACCACTGTTGTCAGATTTTACTGCTGATTTGAAATATGTTCCTTGATATTAATCTTGACTGTTTTGGAGTTTTCGGTCTTTCCCCATTCAAGCAGATAGGAGCTGTACTTTCATGCCACTTGTATCCATAGAAAATAGCTGGCCAGAAGTCTTCCCAAGATGGCCACCAAGTGGACTGACTTTCCTTGAAATGGACTTTGACTAAACTACAATAAACTTTAATTTAATTGTATAAATCTTGCTCATTGTTTTATTGGATATTTTGTGCTTCAATATTTTGTGTTTCAAATGTGGAGTATTAAAAGTATAATTCAAGATATTTATTTTTAAATCATTGTTTTGCATATTCATGCTGCTCATATAGCATATTATCATTGTACCAAACACTTTTGAAATTGTCAGAATTTAAACTGTGCCCATTTGGTTCAACGTGACAGCATGCTCTACAGTTGAGGGGCTGGGTGTTGTATTCGACAGCAATTTGACATTGATTTTGAACAAAGCACATTATCCATTGAGCCCTAAATCTAACACCTTTTGTACCACTTTATAAATCATTAATTCTCATTGTGCCTAGGCCACATTCTCAATAATACATTTTTGCTAGAAAATGCATACATTTTGCCCCTCATCCACACTAGAACAGCATTTTCCTCCACCGAAAATGGAGCACTCTCCATAACGGCATACTTCGGAAAACAATGTCAATCGGAAAGTAAAAAAAGCAGTTTTAAAATTTAAAAGGATTAGTCTGGATGTGGCTCTGCTCATGGCTTTATCCCTCGCAACATCACAATCACCAACATCTGGGTGAGATCATTCGACCCAGGTGTCCATCCTGGCCTTCGCTCGGCACTGTCAATGCACGGCCCTGTCCCGCCTGCCACACACCCCCATCGCCCGATTCATAATTACACATAATTACACACAACACAATATACAAATAATAACATACACTGTACAGTATACAATACACACAATATAGATACACATTATTCAATAAAAAAAGTATATATAATATATATAGAATGTACAGTAGGTTGTATTGTACTGTATTGACATTCAGGCTGTCGGTTGATAGTACGTTTTTAAGAGAGAATATAATATAATAATAATATAATTTATGACAGTCCGGTGTGAGATATAAGAGTAATAAAGTGCAGTGCTGATGTATTTTGATCATGGGAGATCAAGAGTTCAAAAGTCTGATTGCTTGGGGGAAGAAGCTATCATGAAGTCGGCTGGTGCGGGTCCTGATGCTGCGATACCACCTGCCTGATGGTAGCAGTGAGAACAGCCCATGGCTCGGGTGGCTGGAGTCTTTGATGATCCTCCGAGTTTTTTTCACACACCGCCTGGTATATATGTCCTGGAGGGAGGGAAGCTCACCTCCGATGATGTGTCTGGCAGTTTGCACCACCCTTTGCAGTGCTTTGCGGTTGTGGGCTGTGCTATTGCTGTACCAGGCGGAGATGCAGCCAGTCAGGATGCTCTCTACAGTGCAGGTGTAGAACCGTGTGAGGATGTGGCGGTTCATTCCAAACTTCCTCAGCCATCTCAGGAAGAAGAGGCGCTGATGAGCCTTCTTCACAACGACTTCAGTGTGGATGGACCATGTGAGTTCCTCAGTGATGTGGACACCCAGGAACTTGAAGCTGCTGACTCTCTCCACTGGTGTTCCATTGATGGTGATGGGACTGTGTTCTCTGTCTTTTCTTCTGAAGTCCACCACAAGCTCCTTTGTCTTACTGACGTTGAGGGAGAGGTTGTGCTCCTGACACCAGTGTGTCAGAGTGTGCACCTCCTCTCTGTAGGCTGTTTCATCATTGTCAGTGATCAGACCTACCACCGTCGTGTCATCAGCAAACTTAATGATGGCATTGGAGCTATGTGTTGCCACACAGTCATGTGTGTACAAGGAATACAAGAGTGGGCTGAGAACACAGCCCTGTGGGGCTCCAGTGTTGAGGGTCAGTGATGAGGAGATGTTGCTACCCATTTTAACCACCTGGCGTCTGCTTGACAGGAAGTCCAGGATCCAGCTGCACAGTGAGCTGTTTAAGCCCAGAGCCCGGAGTTTCTCATCAAGCTTGGAGGGCACTATGGTGTTGAATGCTGAGCTGTAGTCTACAAACAACATTCTCACATAAGTGTTCTTTTTTCCAGGTGGGAGAGAGCAGTGTGTATTGTAGATGCAATGGCATCATCAGTTGAGCCGTTGTTGCGGTAAGCAAACTGCAATGAGTCTTGAGAGGCAGCACAGAGCAGATGTAATCTCTGATTAGTCTCTCAAAGCATTTGCTGATGATGGGGGTCAGAGCAACAGGATGGCAGTCATTTAAGAAAGTGATTTTTGATTGCTTTGGAACAGGCACAATGGTGGACGTTTTAAAGCATGTGGGAACTACAGACAAAGAGAGAGAAAGGTTGAAAATGTCCATAAAAACACCAGCCAGCTGGTTCGCGCACGCTCTGATGACGTGGCCCGGAATGCCGTCTGGACCCGCAGCTTTGCGGATATTCACCCATCGGAAGGATCGGGTTACATCCGCTACAGAGACAGAGAGTGAACTAACCTCTGTAGCTTCGGCCGCGAGAGCTCTCTCCATGAGGGCGGTGTTATTTCCCTCAAAACGAGCATAAAAAGTATTTAGCTCATCCAGGAGAGAGGCAGCGGTGTTCATGGCGGAGTTTTTATTCCCTTTAAAGTCCGTGATGATGTTAATTCCCTGCCACATGCTTCTAGAGTTGGTGGTGTTAAACTGTCCTTCAATCTTGTTCCTGTACTGGCGTTTTGCTGTTCTGAGGGCATAACTGGCTTGTTTATGCTCCTCCGCATTCCCAGAATTAAAAGCGGAGGTCCGCACATTAAGTGCCGTGTGAACATCACTATTAATCCATGGCTTCTGGTTCGGAACGACGTCCCCTATGCACTCTCTGATGAAACACATTACGCTATCAGCGTAAAGCTCGATGTCGTCATCAGAGGCGGACCGGAACATCTCCCAGTCCGTGTGATCAAAACAGTCTTGTAGCGTAGAGTCTGATTGGTCTGACCAGCACTGCATCATTTTGAGGGTGGGTGCTTCCTGTTTCAGTTTCTGCCTGTAAGCGGGCAGAAGCAGAAAGGAAGAGTGGTCTGATTTGCCAAATGGTGGGCGGGGGAGGGATTTGTAGCCATCCCAGAAGGGAGAGTAGCAATGGTCCAAAACCCGGTCCCCTCGTGTGTTGAATCTAATGTGCTGGTGGTATTTTGGTGCGACTGATTTGAAACTGGCTTTATTAAAGTCCCTGGTCACAATGAACGCGGCCTCAGGGTGCGCGGTTTCCTGTTTGCTTATAATCCCATACAGTTCCTTGAGTGCCCGGTCTGTGTCAGCTTGTGGGGGGATGTACACAGCAGTGATATTGACCGCTGTGAATTCCCTCGGTAGCCAGAATGGTCGACACAGAAGCATGAGAAATTCCAGATCAGGAGAGCAGAAAGACTTGATAGAATGTACGTTCCTCTGATCACACCAGGATTTGTTGATCATCAAACATACACCACCACCTCTGCTTTTACCTGAGATGTCTTTCGCTCTGTCCGCTCAGTGCACGGAGAACCCCACGGGTTCAATGGCTGAGTCTGGAATCTCCGCAGAAATCCAAGTTTCTGTAAGGCAGATAATGCAGCAGTCCCTCGTCTCTCGTTGGAAAGAGATCCGCGCTTTCAGCTCGCAGAGCTTGTTATCCAGAGACTGAACATTTGCCAGTAGAATAGTGGGTAGCGGGGGTCGATTTGCGCGGCGTCTTACTCTGATGAGAACGCCAGCTCTGTTTCCCCTTTTCCTCCTGCGTTTCCGCGGCCAGGCTTCCCTGACAAAGGGCTCCGCTTGCATGTTTGTAAACAGTGGGTCAGCATTGAGGAATTTGAAGTCCGGTTTACGGTGTGTAATTGCTGAACCAATGTCCAAAAGTGTTTGTCTGTCATAGACAATAAGGCAGACAACATCCAAGACAAAAAACATAAGAATTGTAAACAAAACAAACAAAACACTACCATGTTGTGTCAGAGCTCGCAACGCAGCAGCCATACTCGGCGCCATCTTGAGTCCTAAACCTTCCCAATCATATATAAATGTAATGAAGGCCACCTGCCCACATCACTCGAAAACCTTTTTATTAAGGGGTCAAAATTAACTCTAATTAAATCAGACAAATTTTCTGGGAATAAAATGCCCAAATACTTTATGCCCTGTTTGGGCCACTGGAAGGCACCCGGCTGGAAAGCCATTACTGGGCAGTACGCTGTCAGAGCCAGTGCTTCGGATTTAGACCAACTGACTACGTATCCTGAGAACTTAGAAAAGGAATTAATAATTCTATGGAGGCAAGGCATAGATCTAATGGGGTTGGAGACGAATAATAAAATATAATCTGCGTAAAGCAAAATCTTATGCGCCACACCTCCTGCAACCACCCCTGGAAAATAATCTTCCCTTCTTATCACGGCTGCTAATAGTTCCAGGGCAAGACAGAACAATAATGGGGAAAGAGGGCAAATCTGCCGGGTGCCCCTATCCAGAGTAAAATAATCTGAAATTAATCCATTTGTTTGTACTGCTGCAACTGGGTGTCTATAACGTAACTTAATCCATCAAATAAAAGTATTCCCGAACCCGTATATTTCCATAATCTTAAAAAGATAATCCCATTCTACCATATCAAATGCCTTTTTGGCATCAAGTGAGATGGCAGTGTCCAGAGTCTGATCATTCACCACTGACCACATGATATTGATGAAATGCCTAATGTTATCAGAAGAGCTGTGGCCCCAAATAAACCCCACCTGATCTATATGTATAAAAGATATCATAACTTTACTTAATCGGTTAGCCAAAATGTTTGCCAAAATTTTAACGTCTAGCTGGATCAGGGAAATTGGACGGTAACTCGCTTGGATCTTTGTCCTTTTTAAGAATCAGACTGATCCGGGCTTGTGTCATGGTTGGCGGAAGCTTTCCATTCTTTAATGATTCCGTATAAACTTCTAACAAATGTGTAGCCAGTTCTGTAAGATCTAAAAAATTCAGCAGCAAAGCCATCTGGCCCCGGAGCCTTGCCTGTAGACATAGCCTTAATTACCTCGCCAAGCTCCTCCAAGTTTATCTCAGAATCAGGATAATTTCAGTTTAGGGAGTTCTAATGGTTCCACAAAGTTTCTAATATCTTCATCAGTAGACGAAGATGTGGAATTATAAAGATCAAGATCAAATTCTTTAAAGCATTATTAATATCAATGGCCAAGGTAAAAATTTGGTAGAAATGGTATGGGAATGGTAGAAAAAGACTCTCTCTGCTTTATATATCTAGCCAAAAGCTTCCCTGCTTTGTCCCCCGACTCAAAGTATGACTGTCTTGCCCTAAATAGCCAAAACTGAGGCCATTAGACGTCATTCGGCACTTCAGCTCTGCCTCGGCACTTTTAATATTCCCTTCCAACTCCACGAGTTCTCGTGCTTTGGATTTTTTTGATGAATGAGGCATACTATATGATCCGGCCCCTAAGAACCACCTTAAGTGCCTCCCAAGCCATGCCCACAGAGGATACTGGGACCAGTTGGTCTCCATATAAACATTGATTTCAGCCTTTAACATTTGTTGAAATTCAGGATTTTGCAAAAGGGATACATTAAAGCACCAACTATATGATTTCCTTTTCTCCATATGTGGCAGCACCTCTAAACTCACCAGGGTGTGATCTGAGACTAAGATGTTTCCAATTGAGCAATCAACAACAGATGAAATAAGGGACTTAGATTTATATAAAAACAATCTATTCTAGAATAAATCTTACGGACTGATGAAAAAACCCAAAATTGACCAAAATGTTAAAAACATCCTGTGAAGCGTCAGTGTTGCTCTTGGGAGCTTACACACTTTTGCTTCACTATGATCAAGGACTGAGTACATAAAAAGATTAAAGTCTCCTCCCAATATTATATCATGAGAGCTGCCAGCAGCTTGCAACATCCCTTCAAGATCTATAAAAAAGTCCTGATTATCAGCGTTAGATGCGTAAATATTTGCCAAAATCAGACTTTGCCCCTGAATTTCTGATAAAACAACAATGACTCTTCCTAATTTATCTTTAATCTGTTTGAGACATTTGAATTGTAGATGTTTACTTATCAGTGTAATGACTCCCCTGCTCTTACTTGAGCCAGCACTAAAGAAAACATGTTCACCCCATATCTTCCCAACTTTTTCAGCTTCCTTTGGGGAAAGATGCATTTCTTGAAGAAACACTATCATATTTCTTACGTTTAAGAAGAGAAATAACCTTCCTTCTTTTTATGGGGTGCCCCAACCCATTCACATTCCACGTGGAGAGAGACAATCCAATTGACATATTAGAAAAAACAGATTGTGTCAAAAATACAATTATAAAGACCACATTCGACATTAGTGCAACAATCAAACCCCGAGCCTCCTCCTGAACCAAACAAACAGAAAAAAGAAAAACGTGTGCATTAACCCCGTGCACGACAGCGCCAACCGGCGTCCATCACTCTAAACTCAAACAGTCGATGTATGCCTACAAGAGCCCCTGCAACAACTTTGCAGTCGGATTGCTCAAGTCCGGTGTTTCTATGCAAAATGTGTAAAACAGAATTACACAACAGAAGATAATCTATAAAACAAACTCCAGCAAATAGGTGGGATAAACACAAAGAATGTGTAGATTCATCCACATAACTGTCCCGAAGGTGTGTTCCTCCACAAAACAAACTCCAGCCTCTAGCGGAACCAGCACAAACACAACCCCCCCCCCCCCCCCCCACCCACCCACCCACACACACACACACACACACACACACACATATATATATATATATATATATATATATATATATATATATATATATATATATATATAATTGATCCATTTCTCAACCTCCACCACTCTTGTAACCATATCAGTGAATTTCGTCTCCATGGCAATGATCGGTCGACGTATTACAGCAAAATCCTCCAAGTCAGCAACGACCTTCGCCAGCATTGCCAACACGTTCAGCAATTCACACCGAATCTCCTTTACTTCTCTGGCTAAACTGACTCCCTGGTCTGCGGCCTCCGGAGGGGCATCAGCTTGAGCACGTAAGTGTCTTTTAATGTCTCCAGAGCCCGAGGATATTGAATTCTTTGACATACTGTCTTCTTAGAACAGTTAAGGATTAGGGTGTATCAAATCTCAATGGCTTATGACATGAAAAGTATTAAAACTAACAAAGTGTGCAGAGCTTGCCGTTCACACGTCCGAACCTCGCATGGCGTCACGTGATTTCCCCCTTGGCGTCATGTTCTTGATCCAGCAGCAGTTCTCCAGGACAGTGTGCTCTTTCTCCAGTCCCGGGTTTTGGCACTAGTGTGAAAGATCTTTGCTCATGTTGGAAGAAGGAAGCGGGAGCCGGGTGCACATCCAAACATACAACATTTATTGTTACACTTTCCAGTCTCTTCACAATCACACAATGCTTTTCCAGCAGCACACACCCTAGTGGATTTTCAGCTCACTGAACTCTCAGTCTCTCTGCTAATCAGTAGCAATCACACACACAGGCACACAGCTTTGTTGTGTCTCTCTTTCCATGTCTTTCTCCCAACTGCAGCTCTAGTTGTGGTTTGTCCCTCGCCCGCCAACACCGCAATCACCAACAGCTGGGCGAGATCATTCGCCCCAGGTGTTCATCCCAGCCTCGCTCCGCATCATCATCGCTCGGCCCCGCCCTGCCCGCCACACAGTTAAACATAGTATTGGAAGATAAGATATGGGAAAGGATATGTACTGCTTGCCATAAGGGTTTTAATAGTCAAATATGGAAAGAATTTGACTGGAAAAAGAAAATGAGATTCTTTAGGACCCCATTGGTAGATTAGTAAAAGTCAATTATATATGTTACATACTGTATACTCCTTATGATAGCCAGGAAAACAATTACTGTGAATTGGATAAAACCACATACACCTACTTTGATACAATGGACACAAAGATTGAAACAGGTTCATATTTTGGAGAGTATGGCAACTTTATTACAGTCAAAACTGCCTCTATTTCAACAGAGAGGTCAGTTTAAGTGTTCTTATCTCACTGACTGTATTCTGTTGAATTATATGTATGAGTATGTATATATTTGTGTGTATTTATATGTATGTTTATTTATTTAGTTTTTATTATTAATTTATTAGGATTCCTCTGGTAGAAATGCCTGCTACTGGTGAGTACATTTTAAGTCTTTTTTGATTGAGAATTGTTGAAAATTGTTTGCAAACACGTGTAGACCATGATAAATGCATGAATAATATGTTTATGATCTGTATTTATCGTACTTTGATGTAGTTTACATAATGGCTCGTGCTGTTCACTGCTTGTGTAATGTTGTGGGCATATTGCACATATCTAATGTTTTATCATGTTCACTTTGATCAAATGCTGTTGTGTGAGGTACAATTTTATCTATTGATCTATGCTTTTTATATGCATTTGTTTATAGATAATAAAAGTTTTTTTAAATAAATATCAATATTATGAATAACAATATAAATTTTTTAACAAATAAAAGCAACATAACCATAACAGCTACTAAATAGCATTCATAACATTCAATTACGTTGCATTTGTGGTAAACAAAAGCCCACAATGCACACATTTCATAGATTATAAACCAATTACAAGGACAAAATACACAATTTACAATACATAACAATTGAAATATAACCATAACTAACATTTGCTTATTTTATTTCACAATTCTCAGTAATGCTTCAGTGTGTGGTACTCAAAACATGGGCTAACACAAAAGGTAGTGTTGCACAGCTCTCATGTACTCGGTGAGTACCTTACTACTTTACTACTCTGCTTTCTCTTTGGTCATTTTTCAGGTGATCATGATCATTCTCATCCTATTTGCCCCCCTGTACCACAGGCCCTGTAACATGGCTGGTAGAATGTGGGACTGGTATACCAGTATCCTTCCTCACATTAGGCGGCGGTAAGATCATTACATCAGACATAGAGATCCCAAGCCCCTCATAATGGTGAATATCTGTGGTGGATCTGATATAAATAATCATGTCTTGCAAATACTTAGTGAGCATGTCACACACACACAAATAATAATGTGAAATCGGTTTCTTTTTGCAGGTGTAAACTGATGAAATTCCAGCTTGCCCTTCCACTTCATCACTGATTCATCCATGGAGAGGAAGAAAAACATGCTGAACAGAGTGTTATTTACTTGTAAGTTGTAAGTGTCCTGAGTCTGCACGATGTGAAGTACTATGTTACTTGGCTCTGCTTCATCAAGAGGCATAATAAATGACATATTGAATAATGATGAAATGTTAGTTTTATTACAGTTATGGTTAAACAAAAGACACAAATTTTACACACCATAGTAATTTTAAGAACTACTTACACATTTCATAAAAAAAAAAAAAAAAACAATATACATATAATAATATTTACTAAGCAGTATGAAATAACATTACATATTAACTATAAAGAACATTTAAACAACCTTTTATGGGTTCAATAATGTTTGAGTGTGTGGTACTCCTCAAAGCATGGAGTAACACACAAGGGAATGTTGCACGGCACACATTTTTAGGCTAGGCTAGCTAAATAGGCCATTCATTCTTCTAGTTTGAGTTTCCCAGTCTCTGAGACGGTATTTCAAATCAAATCAAATCAAATCACTTTATTGTCACACAGCCATATACACAAGTGCAATGGTGTGTGAAATTCTTGGGTGCAGTTCCGATCAACATAGCAGTCGTGACAGTGATGAGACATATACCAATTTACAATAACATCAAATTAACACAACGCAATTTAAACATCTGTTATACATAATTAAACTCGACTTAAAACATCAAATTAACACAACACAATTTAAGCATCTGTTATACACATAATTACACTCAACTTAAAACATCAAATTAACACAACACAGTTTAAACATCTGTTATACATAATTACACAACTTAAAACATCAAATTAACACAACACAATTTAAACATCTGTTATACACATAATTACACTCAACAATATACAAATAATAACGTACACTGTACAGTATACAATATGCTGTTTTTGTTTTTTTGTTTTTTACTGTATAGATACTATATAGATACATATTATTCAATAAAAATTAAAAATTAAAATATATATAAAAAAAGTATATATATATATATATATATATATATATATATATATATATAGAATGTACAGTATTGTACTGTATTGACATTCAGGCTGTCGGTTGATAGTCAGTTGTTAAGAGAGACATAATATAATAACAGTAATATAATTTATGACAGTCCGGTGTGAGATAAAAGAGTAATAAAGTGCAGGGCTGATGTATTTTGATCGTGGGAGATCAAGAGTTCAGAAGTCTGATTGCTTGGGGGAAGAAGCTATCATGGAGTCGGCTGGTGCGAGTCCTGATGCTGGGATACCGCCTACCTGATGGTAGCAGTGAGAACAGCCCATGGCTCGGGTGGCTGGAGTCTTTGATGATCCTCCGAGCTTTTTTCACACACCGCCTTGTATATATTTCCTGGAGGGAGGGAAGCTCACCTCCGATGATGTGTTTGGCAGTTCGCACCACCCTTTGCAGTGCTTTGCGGTTGTGGGCGGTGCTATTGCCGTACCAGGCAGAGATACAGCCAGTCAGGATGCTCTCCACAGTGCAGGTGTAGAACCGTGTGAGGATGTGGCGGTTCATTCCAAACTTCCTCATCCGTCTCAGGAAGAAGAGGCGCTGATGAGCCTTCTTCACAACGACTTCAGTGTGGACAGACCATGTGAGTTCCTCAGTGATGTGGACACCCAGGAACTTGAAGCTGCTGACTCTCTCCACTGGTGCTCCATTGATGGTGATGGGACTGTGTTCTCTGTCTTTTCTTCTGAAGTCCACCACAAGCTCCTTTGTCTTACTGACGTTGAGGGAGAGGTTGTGCTCCTGACACCAGTGTGTCAGAGTGTGCACCTCCTCTCTGTAGGCTGTTTCATCATTGTCAGTGATCAGACCTACCACCGTCATGTCATCAGCAAACTTAATGATGGCATTGGAGTTATGTGTTGCCACACAGTCATGTGTGTACAGGGAATACAGTAGTGGGCTGAGAACACAGCCCTGCGGGGCTCCAGTGTTGAGGGTCAGTGATGAGGAGATGTTGCTGCCTATTCTAACCACCTGGCGTCTGCTTGACAGGAAGTCCAGGATCCAGCTGCACAGCGAGCTGTTTAAGCCCAGAGCCCGGAGTTTCTCATCTAGCTTGGAGGGCACTATGGTGTTGAATGCTGAGCTGTAGTCTACAAACAACATTCTCACATAAGTGTTCTTTTTTTCCAGGTGGGAGAGAGCAGTGTGTATTGTAGATGCAATGGCATCATCAGTGGAGCGGTTGTTGCGGTATGCAAACTGCAGCGGGTCAAGATTGAGTGGTAATACAGAGCAGATGTAATCTCTGATTAGTCTCTCAAAACATTTGCTGATGATGGGGGTCAGAGCAACAGGATGCCAGTCATTTAAACAAGTTATTTTTGATTGTTTTGGAACAGGCACAATGGTGGATGTTTTAAAGCATGTGGGGACTACAGACAAAGAGAGGGAAAGGTTGAAAATGTCCGTAAAAACACCAGCCAGCTGGTTCGCGCACGCTCTGATGACGCGGCCCGGAATGCCGTCTGGACCCGCGGCTTTGCGGATATTCACCCGTCAGAAGGATCGGGTTACATCCGCTACAGAGACGGAGAGTGAACTAACCTCTGTAGCTTTTTCTGCCTGTAAGCGGGCAGAAGCAGAATGGAAGAGTGGTCCGATTTGCCAAATGGTGGGCGGGGGAGGGATTTGTAGCCATCCCGGAACAGAGAGTAGCAATGGTCCAAAACCCGGTCCCCTCGTGTGTTGAAACTAATGTGCTGGTGATATTTTGGTGCGACTGATTTTAAACTGGCTTTATTAAAGTCCCCGGTCACAATGAACGCGGCCTCAGGGTGCGCGGTTTCCTGCTCACTTATACTCCCATACAGTTCCTTGAGTGCCCGGTCTGTGTCGGCTTGTGGGGGGATGTACACAGCAGTGATAATGACCGCTGTGAATTCCCTCGGTAGCCAGAATGGTCGACACAGAAGCATAAGAAATTCCAGATCAGGAGAACAGAAAGACTTGATGGAATGTACGTTCCTCTGATCACACCAGGATTTGTTGATCATGAAACATACACCACCTCCTCTAGTTTTACCTGAGAGGTCTTTCGCTCTGTCCGCTCGGAGCATGGAGAACCCCGCGGGTTCAATGGCTGAGTCTGGAATCTCCGCAGACATCCAAGTTTCCGTAAGGCAGATAATGCAGCAGTCCCTCGTCTCTCGTTGGAAAGAGATCCGCGCTTTCAGCTCGCAGAGCTTGTTATCCAGAGACTGAACATTTGCCAGTAGAATAGTGGGTAGCGGGGGTCGATTTGCGCGGCGTCTTACTCTGATGAGAACGCCGGCTCTGTTTCCCCTTTTCCTCCTGTGTTTCCGCAGCCGTGCTGCCCAGACAAAGGGCTCCGCTGGCGTGTTTGTAAACAGCGGGTCGGCATTGAGGAATGTGAAGTCCGGTTTTCGGTGTGAGATCGCTGAACCAATGTCCAAAAGTGTTTGTCTGTCGTAGACAATAAGGCAGACAACATCCAAGACAAAAAACATAAGAATTGTAAACAAAACAAACAAACCATTGCTATGTTGTGTCAGAGCTCGCAACGCAGCAGCCATACTCGGCGCCATCTTGAGTCCATTTTTGAAATGGACCTTCATTAAAAGCCTAAAGCAAAAGTGTGTTACGTGTCAGCCTAGCCAGCTATGCCTCGTCATGATATTTATCTAGTTAACGCTACTACCTACTGTACTTATATTTGCAGGTAAAATCTATAGTGCTTCTATACTTCTCATTGATTTGGTTGAATATGGACGTTTTTTGTCGCAAACTTGATTATAATGGAAAATGTCACACTGGCTTTTTTTAACTGTCTGGATGAGCTCCCAGCACTGTTTGATCAGGTTGGTTGAACAGCTCATGGATCGCAATTCTAAACCTACCTGATAAACCTGGAGTAGGCTAAATGTAACTTTACATTAAACGATTTTGAGTTTCAGTGTTATGAAATTAAATGCCAAACAGAATCCAATTTTTAATCAACCATTTGCAATTCAATAGTATGAGAAAATTGTAAGGCACTGATGGCTTTTGTAAAGCACAATTCTTTGTGTAGGCAGTAATTTGTATGTTTTGTATTTTATTTATGTAAATGAATAATGAGTACTGTCATTTCAAATTAGTTCAATTCTATTTTCATTTAGCATCAAAAATGTTATTGTATTTGGCTCAAACATACAAAGTTCATTAGAATACCATTGCATTTCTATAGAAAAGCCTGGTTCTTTCCTAGATTATATCACTGATATTTAAAATACGGTTTTAGCAGTCCCCATGCAGTTTAATTCATGCATGTATTTTGAATATGGACCTCACATTGACCCTCATGGACAATAACATTGATGCTTTGTCGAATCATTAGCTGAGAAAAGAATTGTGCTACTACTGCTGACGAGTAGTTACATTGTTCCTTAATAGCTTTTCCCTGTTTTTCAGATGCCTAGAAAGAAGAAATGCCAAAGAGGGCATAATCTCAAGGCTGCTGATGCTGCATGCAGTGCCTTGTCTGATTTTTCTCTGTCCACTGCTCCCAATTCTACCCCTTGTCATACCCCATCTCCATCCCCAACCTTCACCATCTCTGATTTTCCTCCCCTTCCGACCCATAGGTCATCTGTTTTCAGGCCCTGTGAGTCTCTTTCACAGTCTCTGCCTGTGTCAAGTTGTGAGACGATGATCTCACATTCTCATTCAAAGGCCAGTGAAACAATATTCACACTGCCTCTAAAATCTGTAAGGTGTGTGCCAATACTACACCATTCTGATGGTCATTCTCACCATGGAACAATACCTGAAACTCCCTTGAAAGCATTGCAATCCCATGCTGAACATTATCTTAATGTTGTGCTTTCAAACACAGTGGCTGCAAGGCATACAAGAGGATGTGTTCAAGGATCATTTCACCAAGGACATCAAATGTTTGAAGAAAATGCAGGTTTACAATGTGTAACAAACAGTTTAACAGCAATTTTGATGAATAAACTGAAAGATGTGTGCACATGGAAAATTAGTGACCTAGATGATATTCTTGTTAATGACGAGGCAGGTGAGGAATGAGGATCTAAACGCAGCTTTATTAACAAAAGGATAAACAAAGAAACTCAGAATATAAAAAAATAAAAAAATAAAAAAAAATTTAAAAAAAAAAAAAAAAAAAAAAAAAAACCACGGGAAACCAAGCACAGAACATGTCAACACATGTAAAGACTGACAAACTAAACAGGGGAAACAAGGGCTTAAATACACAAGGGAAGACAAGGAACACCTGGGGAAACAATCAGGGAATGAGGAATACCTGGGGAAACAATCAGGGAGAACCAATCATGAAAAAACTACAAAACTGACACAGGAAACAGGAACTGAACAAGAATGTCAAAATAAGAGTCAGTACAAACACGGGGATTATGTGAACTTGTGAATGGAAACGAGCTGTACATGTCATTGCAGAAATGTGTTCAGATTGTAGGCAATAACCATTTATTGATGATCAGTGATTTGCCCAATTCGCATGCGCTGCATAATGTCAGTTTCACAATAAATCACGGACAAGCATTTTCTGGTGAAGTTGGACTACATGAGTATGATCCAGGTTTGGTAAATATGTTGATAAGCCTTTATGAAGCAGTTCAGAGAATCCTACTAACAGATGACAGCTGTTTTTTGACATTAGTTGTAAACACATGTGCCATTATCAAGTATGTCAACGGTTTTGCAGTGTTTGATTCTTTTTCACGGAGCTATGATGGCCTTGTTTGTTCAACAGGGAAAAGTGTCATTTGTTTCTATGAAACGTTTGATGTTATGTATAATCAGCACATTAATAAACTTGCACTGTCAATGAATGCCTTTGGGAAACCATATGAGGTAACAGGACTCAGTGCTACAATGCATGGCTGTGAAGACCGTAACAACTTCCACACAAGGTCTGTAACATCGCTGGTACAAGTTTCCAGGTCTACTGAACTGATGAGGAGTTTAATTTAAAAGTAAAACAATACAGCCAAGCAAAGTACAGAACCGATCATGACTTTCAAACCAAAGTCAAACAATACAGTCAAGCAAAGTACAGAACCATGGATTTTGTCATAGAATCATTTAGAAAAAATGTCAAAACAGGCCCTCAATTTGTTTGCTTAGTTTGTCATTGCCAGCTTTTTCGAAAGCAAGTCATTGAATGTAAAAATGATCGCTACACAACCAGTCCAACTGTTGCTGCTTTGGCTAAACAGTGCATTACAGATACATATTTACACACTTGTAATGAAGAATGTGGTGATAACTGCACTCAACATATTCAGTCATCTAAGCTGTGGATATGTCACACATGTCACTGTAAAATTAGTGCTGGTAAAATGCCTCAAGAAAGTGTGGCCAACAATTTGTATTTGGAGGCCATTCCTCCAGAACTAAAGTGCTTAAATTCACTTGAGCAACACTTAATTGCCAAACACATTCCATTTATGAAACTGTTGACATTACCAAAGGATGGACAAAATGGTTGTCATGGACCTGTCATGTGTGTTCCATCTATGTCAATCAAGTAGCAAACATGCTTACACGAAATGATTTAATGCTACGAATTAAACTAAAACGCAAGTTAACACACAAAGGACATTATGAATATAAACATGTTCATACAAATCATGTCTACATTGCGTTGGAGTACTTAAAGTTAAATAACAAATGGTATGATGACATTAGCATTAACAATGAATGGGTAAACCCTTTGGAGTAAGTGACCAATGTGCAAATCAATGAAAATCAACAGGATATCATTAGTAACTCTCTCAATAATTCAGACAGACATGATCATACACCTATGGAATTATGTAATATCAATGACTATACACCATCTCAATTAGACTTAACTGTTACAGATGTCGATAAGAACAGTGAATTCTGTGATAATATTGTGCCAATACAAATGTCTGCTGAACCAACGCATACAACAAGCCTTGCTGATGAAAAAAACTGACAAGAAAACAAACAGTGATTCTGAAAACGATCAACCTGAAGAAGAGTTGACATACATTGAGCAAACACATGGGCTGTTTCTAGATATGTTTACAACCAGTAGATAGAGATTGCTCAAGAGGTTTTGGATCAACATTTTGACTCTGTGTTATCAGTAGTTGCAGCTGAAAATAATCATCCCATAAGACTGTTAAAAGATGCTATAAATGAAGGAAAATGTTTTCCTATGTTATACCCAACGGGAGCGCCTATGTTTCATGACCCTCGCAAAGAAAAAATAAGCCTGGCAAGATATTTAAATACACGTTTACTTAATGCTGATGGAAGATTTGCTAAAAACACAGACTATATATTCTATGCTCAATACATATCAGAAGTGCAACAAGTTCTTTCAAATGTTTCAATAGCCATGCGCAAAAGTTCCGGAACAGAACCAAATTACATAATGCTAACTAATACAGAATCCTTAAGATGAATATTAAAAAATTACGAAGGTTACATGTTTTTAAGACCTATACACGGAACACCCCCTTTTTGGCAATCTGCCCAGAAAGATCTGTTTGCTATGATAAGACAACTAGGAATCCCCACATGGTTTTGTTCGTTTTCCTCAGCTGACATGCGCTGGCCTGAAATGATGATGACACTCAGTCATGAACAAAATAAAAATGTGCCTATAGATGAACTGACATGGTCAGAGAAATGTGCATTGTTAAAACAAAACCCAGTTACAGCTGCAAGAATGTTTGACCACAGATGGCACAGTTTCTTAAAAGATGTGATTATGTCTCCAACTGCTCATATTGGACAAATAACTGACTACTTTTACCGAATTGAATTTCAAAACAGAGGCTCACCTCATTGTCATTGCTTGTTCTGGGTGAAATCAGCACCTCAAATTGACAAAGACCCAGATGAGAAAGTAGATTTAATTGACAAATACGTATCTTGTGAACTGCCTTCGTCAGATGATGAAGAACTGTGTGAGATTGTAAACACTGTGCAAAAACACTAAAACTAACACTAAGTTTAAAAAAAAACAGAATGCCGGTTTAACTTCCCACAGCCTCCATCTTGTAGAACATTTGTTGATCGTATTGTAAAACCTACAAAATGTAAGACCAAAGTGGTTAAAAGTGACTTACATGACCCTACAATGCCCATGCAAGAAGTAAATAACACTGAAGAAAACTTTAATAACAATCATTCACAACAGCCAGATCAATGCAATACTGAACAATCACAACAAGCAATAAATGAGGAACAGGAATTGAGAAAACTCATGACACCAGACATAGCTGAAAAGATTTTGAAATTAATCAGAGCTTATTTATTAATAAATGACCAAACATTTGAGTCCACAGAGGAACTCTTTGAAAGCATCAGCATTTCTCAATTGCTTTTTGAAACAGCGAACTCAAAACTAACTAATAAAACAAGTGTGGTATTTTAAAAGAAAACCTGGTGACATTTGGATTAACCAATACAACAAAGACCTGTTATGAGCTTGGAATGCCAACATGGATATTCAGTACATTGTGGATGCATATTCTTGTGTTGTGTATATTATCTCTTATATTTCCAAAGCAGAGAGACAAATGGGACTGTTACTAGATAAAGCACAAAAAGAAGGAAATAAAGGCAATCTGGATGCTAAAGCTGCGTTCAAATCACTTGGCAGTGTTTACCTTCATAATATAGAAGTGTCCGCACAAGAGGCAGTATATAGACTGACTGGAATGCATTTAAAGGAATGCTCATGCAAAGTCACTTTCATACCAATGGGAGAACACCCTATGCGCATGAGCTTACGACTGGGGCAGAGAGGGCTCTGCCAAGGGAGACGCGGGCCGAAAAAGGGAGACCGTACCGCAGAAGATACATCACAGGAGGTTACCGGGGTAATTGAGACCTGTGGAGCACTTACCCCAGTACAGGGCACGTTAGCACACATACTGGGTCCGACTACGAATTCCTCCACTGAATTCGTGAGCCAGAGGGCTAGGACGAAGCACATCCAGGGTTCACAGGTCGTGAACACGCATGGGAGAGAAGAGTGCACGGCTTCACCTCGTGGAGGGGAAAGGCACTATACACAAGCGGTACACCCAGCCAGCTGACCCGCGTAACGAAACTTACCTGTTCGTACCTGAAAGAACACGGGACAAAACCGGCTCAACCTGGTGATTGTAAAATCTCACGAAGGTATTGGGTGTTGCCCAGCCCGCTGCTCTACAGATGTCTGCTAGAGAGGTGCCATTGGCCAGTGCCCACGAGGATGCCACACTCCTTGTGGAGTGTGCTCAAACCCGCAAGCGATGGCGTCCACAATCCAGTGGGCAAACCTCTGTTTGGAGACAGCGTTCCCTTTCCGCTGTCCACGAAAGCAGACAAAGAGCTGTTCAGAGCGTCTAAAGCTCTATGTGCGATCCAAGTAGATGCGCAAAGCACACACCGGACACAGCAACGATAAGGCTGGGTCTGCCTCCTCTGGGGACAGCACTTGCAGGCTCACCATCTGATCCCTAAAAGGGGTCGTGGGAACCTTGGGCACATAGCCCAGTCGGGGTCTCAGGATCATGTGAGAGTCTTCCAGACCAAACTCTAGGCACTCTTTGCTGACAGAGAATGCTTGCAGGTCCCCGACCCTCTTGATGGAAGTGAGCGCAGTCAGGAGGGCAGTTTTCAATGAGACGCCCTTTAACTCGACTGACTCTAGGGGCTCGAACGGGGCTCTCCGTAGGCCTAAAAGAACCACGGAGAGGTCCCATAAGGGAAAGAGGCGCGGCCTAAGAGGGTTCAACCTCCTGGCGTCTCTCAGGAACCTGATGATCAGGTCATGCTTACTGAAAGACTTACCTTTAACAGCGTCGTGGTGTGCTGCTACAGCAGCTACATAGACCTTGAGAGTGGAGGGGAACAGCCACCCGTCCAACTTCACTTGCAGGAAGGAAAGCACTGACCCGACTGCGCACCTCTGGGGGTCTTCGCTACGGGAAGAACACCATTTAGCGAAGATACGCCACTTCAGGTAATACAGTTGCCTTGTAGAAGGAGCTCTGGCCTGAGTGATCGTGTTAACCACTGTGGGCGGTAGACCAGTTAGTTCTTCCACGTCCCATCCAGGGTCCAGACATGGAGATTCCAGAGTTCTGGGCGTGGGTGCCAGAGGGTGCCCCGTCCCTGAGAAAGAAGGTCCTTCCTCAGGGGAATTTGCCAGGGAGGTGCTGTCGCGACGGGCGTGAGGTCTGAGAACCAGGTCTGGGTGGGCCAATACGAAGCCACGAGAAGTCTCCACTCTCCCCTGAGGGTATCCTGCCATGACAGCGCACCCACTGCAATGTTGAGGTCGCCCGGGATGTGAATTGCTCGCAGCGACTTGAGCTCCTCCAAAGGAGGAGACGGCAGGCGAGTTGTGACATACAATGGGAGCGCAGACCGCCTTGACAGTTGACATATGCTACCGTTGCCGTGTTGTCTGTCCAAACTAACACATGCTTGCCCTGGATCAACGGCCGAAACCTCCGCGGGGTGAGCAGAATTGCCAGGAACTCGAGGCAGTTGATGTGCCAATGCAGCTGCAGGCCCGTCCATAAGCCGGCGGCTGCGTGTCCATTGCATACAGCGCCACAGCCCGTTTTGGAGGCGTCTGTCATAACCATGACGCGCCTGGAGACCTGCTCATAGAAACGTGAGGTCGGTCCAAGGGCTGAAGAGGCAGTGACAGATCGGCGTGATGGCCACGCGATGTGTCCCGCGGCACCATGCCCATCTCGGGACTCGAGTCTGAAGCCAGTGCTGAAGCGGTCTCATATGCATCAACCCGAGCGGAGTGGCCACCGCTGAGGATGCCATATGCCCCAGGAGCCCCAGGAGCCTCTGAAAGAGTTTCAGTGGAACCGCTTCAAACAGGTCAGCACCGACTGTGCGCGCTCATTCGTGAGGCGCGCCGTCAACGAGACTGTGTCCAACTCCAAGCCGAGAAAAGAGATGCTCTGAACCGGGAGGAGCTTGCTCTTTTCCCAGTTGACCTGAAGCCCTAGTCGGCTGAGGTGCGAGAGCACCATGTCCCTGTGTGCGCACAACACATCCCAAGAGTGAGCTAGGATTAGCCAGTCATCGAGATGCGAATGCCCACCTCCCTTAGCGGGGCAAGGGCTGCCTCTGTGTTCTTTGTGAAGATGCGAGGAGACAGGGACAGGCCGAAAGGGAGGACCTTGTACTGATATGCCTGACCCTCGAATGCAAACCGCAGGAAGGGACTGTGTCGAGGAAGGATCAAGACATGGAAGTACGCGTCCTTCAGGTCTACCGCCACGAACCAATTTTGATGTCGGATACTCGCCAGAATGCGTTTTTGCGTCAGCATCTTGAACGGGAGTCTGTGTAAAGCCCGGTTCAGTACTCGCAGGTCCAAGATTGGCCGCAACCCACCGCCCTTTTTTGGTACAATGAAGTAGGGGCTGTAAAACCCCTTCTTCATCTCGGCCAGAGGGACAGGTTCTATCGCGCCCTTCCGTAGGAGGCTGAACCTGGGCGGATACCTGGCGAACTGAATCGTGTAGCCGAGTCGGACGGTCCGGACCAGCCATCACGACGGTTTGGAAAGCGCAAGCCACGCGTCCAAGTTCCGCGCAAGGGGGATCAAAGGGACAATGTCGTCGGACGTACCGGCAGGTGGGGCCTCGCGGCGGGGTGGAGCTCAAGGTGCCACATCATGTCGTGGCCGTGCTGAGTCTAGGGACATTGAAGCACTTACCTGGCTCCTTGTGACCACCCCCGGAACAGCCTGGGACGGGGGAGGAAGAGGCCTGTCCTCATGACCCGTGGAGACTGTCACATCGGGGGTGGATTTGTGCCACAGCTGGGCGCTCAGGGGCAGGAGACCGCCGCTGGAGCGCCAAACCTGCCAAATAGAGTGGTGGACGGTGGTCGTGATGACGGCCGTGCACACCGGATATGTGACCCAGGGAACAAGGAAACCGCTCTTGCTGAACTCTTGAGTACTGCAGCCACTTGGGCATGCAGCGCAATTAAATGCAAAGATAACAAATAGATTCTCCTCCCGGCCTTCGACCGGGGATGGAGAGGTCTGCTTACCAGCTCCAGAGCAGCGGGTTTCATCGTCCCTGGGTCGCCCATCTCAAGGGCGCTTTGAAGCCTTTCACGGGTTCTTGGCGGCCACGAGATGGGTGGCGTCTGCTTCCTGTGGTGGGCTCCACGCCGGGGCTGGGCCGAAGGTGCGGGTTGTGGTGGAGCCGGTGCAGTCACCGCAGGGTGCGGGATCTTGAGCCGCGCTGGGGCAGAATATGCCGGATAGCCTCCGTCTACTGCTCCACCGTCGAGAACTGCTGGGCAAAGTCCTTGACGGTGTTGCCAAATAGGCCAACCTGGGAGATGGGGGCAGCAAGGAACTGTGTCCTGTTGGCCTCACCCATCTCAACCAGGTTGAGCCAAAGGTGGCGCTCCTGGACCACTAATGTGGACATCGTCCGCCCGAGAGTCCATGCTGTGATCTCCATCGCTCAGAGAGCGAGGTCGGTCACCGAGCACAGTTCCTGCATCAATCCCTTGTGCAGTTCCTTTAGCGCCTTGGTGGACTTGCAGGAGAGCCATGGCGTGCAGGGCGGAGGCGGCTTGTCCAGCGGCACCATAGGCCTTGGCCATCAGAGATGACGTAAACCTACAGGCCTTGGACGGGGGCTTTGGGCACCCTTGCCAGGTTGCGGCGCTCTGCGGGCATAGGTGCACCGCGAGCACCTTTATCCACCGGGGGATTGCCGAATAGCCCTTGGCCACCCCATCATCGAGGGTAGTGAGGGCAGGGAAGCTGAAAAGATCGGAACCGGGCAGTAAAAAAGTGCCTCCCATGACCTTGTCAGCTCTTCATGCACTTCCGGGAAGAAAGGAAAGGGGGCGTGGCGTGGCGTGGCTTTGAGCGGCGCTGTGAGCCCAGGAACCAATCATCGAGCCATGAGCGTTCAGGGAAGAGCTGAGGGTTCCACTCTAGCCGACGCTCGTGGCTGCCCGGGAAAGCATGTCGTCATCTCCGCGTCAGCCTGTGACTGGGCAATCGTCCCCGAAGGGAGAAGCCCAGCTGAGGCTTCCGCGTCCGACTGGACGAGCCCGCTCTCCGATGCTGTGCTCGAGAGCTCATCACTTTCGCGGGCTCCGAATAAGAGGTCGAACTCGCCGTGAGACGAACCTGCGGACTCATCCAGAAGCACGATCAGGGCAGACGAGCGTGCTGGGGAATGGGAGGTCCGCGGGGGGATACCCGGCGGAGACGGTCCCATTGGGGTCCCCAAATCGCCCCCAGTGCTAGCCGCGCTGGCCTCATACCCGTGGGTAAAAGGACCGAGGCGGGGAGCCTCTGGGGTGGCTTGCTTTCTAACGAAGGCGAGCCGCGACCGCGTCGTTGCCATGGACATGTCCTCGCAATGAGTACATGACCATCCACAAACGCTGTCTCCGCATGAGCAGTGCCCAGACACGAAAGACAGTGATTGTGACCATCAGAAGACGAAGATAATGAGCGCAACAAGGAATAATACACAACCGGAAAGGCATCTTTAAAAAGACGCGTCTTTAAAAAGACGTTCCATGTGTGCCGCTCTTTTAGAGAAATATACTTTTTTAGAGAAATATACTCTTATTTCTGCCAAAGCGCCCAGGGGAATTCTCTGCAGTGCACCAGTGCAGAGGAGGGAGAAGCCGCTGAAATGCGCCGTCAGATCCAGCAGAGGTGAATGAACAGGCGTGGGAATTCAGCTCAGTGAGCATGACCGTTCGGCTCCGAAGAGAAAATCTGAATGAGTGGTTGCATACCAGCTCCTTTTATACCCGTATGTCCGGGGGAGTGGCATGCAAATACCACTCGCCAATTTTCATTGGCCTTTTATCAAAGACCAGAGGTGTCTCGGGCTCCCAAGAGTGACCCCTAGTGTCACTACATCGACACAACGTCGAGTGAGTGACAGATAGGGAACAGCTAATTCCAAAGGGCTCACATACTCTTGCCACTGTATTTTAATATTCTTTTAGATTCTGGTTCAGAATAAACTTGTATCTTCATTTTTAAGGCCCTACATCATCAAATCCCAGAGATATGTGGTGCTCTGTGTGGCTTTCAACAATTTATTGTTAAATTTGACCCATTTTCAATTGTTAAAATCAAAATGTGGGTCACTTGGTTTAAAGCCAGTATATGAGTTTTTACCCATGGAAGTGATGGCCTGGCTCATTTCCTGTGGGTCGACTGTACCTCTCCCGTCTCTGTCAATACTCATGAAGTGCTGCTTCCAGCCGTTCAGCACCGCCCATAACAACTTAAACTCATTGAAGCCCATCGAGTAAGACATGTCTCTCTGGTGAACAGCTAAGTTATGGAATATTACAGTTTTAATCCATTAAAAGACTGCATCAGGGCATAGTAATAATATCCATTGCATTCAGTCTTATAAATCATGAATAGGTTTGAAATTATTTAGTGGAGTTTGTGTGAGTGAGAAGGATACATCAAGCATGCTGACCATCAGCCAACACATCTCAAGATTGAAAGCTGAAAGACACAAAATGAATGTTAAGAATAATACATTTGTGATGAACTTCTCAGCTTAATTTTAGAGATCAACTGATATTGTTCATTCAGAACAATACCACTAATTATTTTTATGTGAAAGAGTACAATAGCCGATATGTAGAACTGTTTTTTTATTAATATTTTTCTTTAACTTCTTATATAATAGCCATTCGTGCTTGAGTGAGATGTTACAGAAATAACTGACACACTGAAATAATGTTTGCAAACAACACATTAAAATATGAACTTAATTTACCTGTGATCTTACAGTTGTTGTTTTCAGTTAAATGCACAGTGGTGTAATGGTGTTTTTGAGTACTATTCTTTAAAGATCCAACACATGCTGCCAATTATTGTTAGACCCAATATTAAAGAACCAATAATCAATAAAGTAGAAAAGTGTGAATATTGGTAATAAAATACTGGTCTAACTGATCAAAGGTATTTGTCTACTTAATTTTCTTTTTTTTTTTTTTTTACATTTGGTACCTTTTTCCACAAGTGGTATATTTTCAAAACTCTTAGAACTAATATCCCAACTGATCATCAAAAAGATATATATCTAGATATGTTTTTATTTTATTTTTTTATACACATTTCACCATGTTTCAATTGGCCTAGAACAACACAAAAACCTGGTCTCATAGTGTAAATGTGACTCTATATACATTTTTGCAAAACTTGTTATCCGTCACTCCAGGTACAATTCCCTGAAATGAACACTAGAGGCTCTATAACAACTGTGGGTTCTATTCACTTTCACTCAGATCATGACTTCAATGGCTGATAATGACTTTATAAAAACATATTTTTCTCTGTATTATGTTATGATATCGACACACTTTTACTCTAACGCATCTTTTGAAAAATTATAAATTTTATCACTTGTATTTCAGACCCACCTACATATATAGACTTATTCCAATATGATTAGCTTGCGCAGTAGCGCAACATGTGACACGACAGAGACATAGAAGTGACACAAATTGACATGGTTGCTTCAGAAAATGTGCTTTTCATTTCGCTTCTGCATTTTAAAACACTATTGGTTAAGGTCAGGTGTTGGTTAAGGGTAAGGATGTCTGTTTTGTTAAAGTCTCATTTCTCTTTTTGGACACTATTGGTTAAGTTTAGGGTAAAATTTAGGTTAGGGAAGTACGTTTTATTAAAACCTCCTTCTAAAATTCACCTTAACCTCATCTGATTACAATCTCGTTTAGCTTGGTTTTGGCACCCCCTGTTGGACATTTTACTTGGAAACTGCAGCCAAACGTGTTTTGAAGTACATAATTTCAGTTTTTCAAAAACGTTCTGCTCAAGTAAATTTCATGAGATCAGGCTGCAAAATAGCGAAGTATCATTTTCGCTATAGCTGATAAGTATTTGAAAGTAACTGGCTTTCATAATACTATTTACATAAAACTTCTTTTCACTTACATCGGTTCTCATTCATTTGAATACATCTTTTCATCCAACTAATCTTAATGGTTAAATAATGAGTCATTTGGTATATCCATACATTATCAGCAGGTTTGATTATTCGGTGTTTGTAAAATATTTAAATCTCATTTACATATTCAAAACCGGATAAAATTATGCTTTCATTATTGCCAATTTTTCCTCATCTGGTGAGCAAAATTGTTAACCATACATTTAAAGTGTGTGTGTGTGTGTGTGTGTGATTGCATTTGCAGTTTATCAGCATATATTTATGTAGGATAGATGGCAAGAGAAAGGAACCGATCATTGACTTATTTACATGTACACTTGTGTATACTGTAAGAGGCCCATCAGAAAGGTTACAGTAATTTAAAGAGGTAGACAGGCCCTGTGAAAGAGCTGGGAAGATGTTGGAAGGCAGAGAGCAGGGCACTGTTGTATAAAAATAAGTATGGGACATTATTTTACAGTAAGCTAGGTGATATAGCTAATGAGCCAAATTACTTTAACTCACCTGGTCTGACAAAGTCAATTACAGTATTAATACAGTAAGAACATTTACAGTACCATAGTATACAGTACATGACATTACTGTATATACAAATATAGTGTAAGTATCCGTTTTACATTTTTTACATTCTCATTTACTGTACAGTGGTTTCAGGACTGGCACAAAACCTCATTAAAGTGTCATATCTTTATCACACATTTTGATAACACATTAGATACATATTACAGGCATTATGGATTTTATGTCAATTCGTACAGGTAAGTGTAGTGTACAATATAGTACCAAGGGCGATTTGACACATGTATATTGCATTGTTTGCTGATGAACTACACTTAAAGAAGATTATTCTGTTGTGTTTTGGTGATTAAACAAATGTCCTTAATACATGTCACAATAATCTTGAGTTTGGAAACAATTATTATGTAAAAGGAAAAAATGAAAAACTTTAATAAAAGCATGATAGCAGGTTTTGAAAGAATGACAAGTGGTTTTACAAGTGTTAGGATTGTACTAAGCCTGGTAGATGTACCACCTTGTGAAAATAGTACCAAAGTGATAAAAATAAACTGCAATTCTTTTAGTTTAGAACTACAACAAATTTTGTGCATTACTATTAATTTCGAGACACATTTGTGAATGTCTTACATCTGTAGCCACTAGAGAAGTTGGCCTGGGTCAAACAAGTTTGAAGTTCTTCTGCAGATATTTGGCCATCCTAAACAACAAAAGCAAACATACACTATATTTATACTAATTTGTACTATAATAATCTAAACTTATTCAATTAAGGGTGCACTGATACCAACTCTTTCAGTCCAGTACCATTACAAGTACAAAGTGGCTAGTCTTAGGTTTTGTTCACACTGCAGGGAAAATCCGTTTTTTTTCTCAAATCCGATTTTTCAGACTGATTGTTCAATGTGCAAGTTATATGTGACCAGATCTAATTTTTCTCTGTTTAGACTGCAGCTGCTTTCGCTAGCAGTCCACATTAGTTGTCATAGTAGTGATGCACACTTGTGTAGGTTCACCATGAGGGAGAATTTAGCAATTCTGAGAGCAGTATTCAAAAATTAAGCCAATTGTCAAAGTCAACAGGTTAAAAAAACGGGAGAGTATATGCAATGTTTGCTGCTGCTAGGGTTGACAACTGTCCCGTTTTAGTCGGGACATCCTGTATTTTGGCCGAACCTATGAGGTCCCGTAGGGGATGCCTATTGTCCTGTATTTTTGTGGGCAGCGAAACGTCCTGTATTGAAGGCTTTGTGTCCCTAACTGAAGTGGAAACATGCTCAGAGGGTCCGAATGGTGAGACACTTCATCCCGTATTGAAGTGCTCAAAATGCTCAAGTGTCCCGTATTCATGTGAGATATCATATAGCCTATTACTAAATTATGACTGTTTTAATGCAAAAAACGTTACGAACATTATCAATGGACCACAGGGAAGACAGTCTGATCTGAAGAGCTGCAGGCAGAGCTCCAAAAAAGGGGCAGTCGCTCCAAACCGCTAGCAAAGGTATAGGGAGCCCTTTACCTAACCCTTTACCTAACCTTAACCGTGTGTGGAAGTGGTTCCTAGGGCTGCGAGCAACACCGTGACAATGGCCCCACCACAGTGGTAGAGTGCCACCGGCGGTTATGCACATGACGTAAACATACACAACTTACATTAACGACCTTACGAAACTTGAAATCAATTCCTGAAATAATGTAATTTAATAAGTATAATGAAGTATTAGATCTTTAATATCTGTGCTGTGGATTCTTTATCACAGGGGCATATTCATTTTCCATTTTTAGAGGCTTCTTGATTTTGCGCTACAGAATGAGGCAACGGCATATTCACAAGATACGCATTTAGCGTGCAACTCAAGCCAAACGTACACCATGGGTGCGTCCAATTCAGAAGTGATCAGCCCTATTCCCTTCGAAGACTATACCATCCACTGTGAGAGCTTTGGAGAGCTAAAAGGTGTGGGGCTCAAAAATAATAAATCATAAATTTATTTATAATGTAAATAAAGTGAAGCAACAGACAGTAAAATAGAAAAGTCTTTCTAAGATGCTGTGTTTATTTACACAAGCGTCGAGGGGATGGTACGTTGCTATGGAGAACACAGCTGCTTTCTCACCAAGCCTCATTTATACACTAGTTAGGAGTATGCCGCTTATACAGTAACAGGTCAACAGGAATGCAGCTTTCTCTCAATAAGCCTCTCACAATACGCTGCTTTCTGGTGTCCCTGTAAACGCACACAGTGATTTACAGATTTAAGTTATAATATTATATTATATTAATGTTGTTGATATAGCTGATTAGGCTCAGATATATATAGCTATTTGTACAGTATATGATAAGGATCATGCATGGGGCAATCCTCACAATACTCTCTCTACAAGTTCAGCTGTTCAAGCTGCGTTGTGCATTCGCTTCATTGCAGATGTAAGTTTATGTAATATTATATTTATGCTGTTGATGGCTTGTTTATCTCATTTTTATGATGCGTTTGAAAATAGCTGATTAAAAAAGCACTTAAGTTAAAAGGGATCGGCGCTTTCATCTCTCGACACGCATCTAAAAAAATCCTTACTATAAGAGTGGATCATTTGAATGAACAAGGTTTTATTCAACAAAGTTTTTCATCTTTTAAAACATTGTCACTGCATTGGTAATATCTTGCAGTGTTGTTTATTTCTCATATTTTTGTCAACAATGTCTGAAATAAAATTGTTAAAATTATCCTCATAACACCTTAAACGTGTGTAATTTCATTGATGAGATTAACACCGCGTTCTGGACTTGTATTCAATGCAGCTGGAAACATAACTAGCAAAAAATTAAAAACATCTGACAATTGAAAAGTGTCCAGCAAAGGTAGGACTGAACTATTTATTAATTGTTCAGCTGTTTAGTGATATTTAGTTGTGTTGAATATTGGAGTTTTACAATATTAACAGAATCTGAAATCTGGAATATAATCTTTACTTCTGACGTATAAAATCGCGGTATAGTCCAATAACAGACAGAAATGTTAAACCAGTGCAAAAGCTTTTTAATATATGCTGTATGTTCTATTGGGATATTTTGTGATATTTTACAAAGGGTTTAATTTTTATTTTGTGTTCAATGATCTACTTTTGATGCAAAATAACACGTAATTTGCCCGTACTCCCTCCCCCGCCCTTCAACCACCGTTCACCGGCGGTGATTGGCCCCTAACCACCTCAGTGGTAAAATATTGCAACCTACTTTTGGAGTAAAACCCACCCCCTTCTGGAGTAACCCCGCCCTCTTTTGGATATTCTGCCCCCATTTGGAGATTTCCGGCCTGTAGCTATACCTACTTGGATCTGACTGGTCAGACTGAAATGCATTAACAAAAATCTGATTTTAATCGGATTTCAAACCACCTACAAATGTGTGAACATAGCATGGCTCGTTTGGAGAATTTGTTTTGGAACCTGCTGCGTTTTCTCCTTTAGTTCAGTTCCTTTAGGAATATATGAATACAGCAATCGCAGACCCATACAATCAGTCCAGTTTCAAACAGTGGTGGTGGTGGTGGTGTAGTAGATTAAAGCACTGAACTGGAAACTGGAAGGTTGTTGGTTCAATCCCCACAGCCACCACCATTGTGTCCTTGAGCAAGGCACTTAACTCCAGGTTGCTCCAGGGGGATTGTCCCTGTAATCAGGGCACTGTAAGTCACTTTAGATAAAAGCGTCTACCAAATGCATAAATGTAAATGTAAACCAACTCTGTAACAGTTCACTTGCAGTGAGTATACAATCTGACCCAACAGACCAATGAACCAAACAATATCCCTATGATATCCATAAGTATAACTGATGGATCTTTGGAGAAGAAATATGTGGGTCAGCATGTCATTGTAATTCATATATAAAATGCTGATTTAGCCTTCAGTTAATTGTGGAAACCTTTTTGTTGACTATTTTAGGTATAATTGCAAGTTAAATAAAAGGTGTTATTTAATCATTCCTTAAGTAATTTTTGTACAATCGCTACTCTCCGTTGGATAGTGGAAGAACAGACACTGGTAGGGCGTTAGCAACTTTCTGACAGATAAAAAATGGCATGAGATATGTATCAAGCGGTCAAAGATCTGTCTGTGCATGTTTAAATACAAAACTAATTTTAAATAGTCCAGATGGGTCCCCTTTAGTGTTCAGGAATAGTTAGGCCACAGTTGGCCTTGTTTGTCCTTCTCTCGCAGTTTACGAACTGAAGCACCAGTGGGCGGGGCCAAGGGTACGATGATCAGTGTTGCCAACTTGTTTCAATGGAAAGTAGCTAAGCCTGCTCGAAAAGTCACTAAATGTCGTTAGCTGACGTCATGCGTTAATTAGCATATTCGTGATGTCATCACGTCTTATTTGCATTTTGCAGTGTCTGCCCTTTACATGTGTTTGCTTCTCTGTGCTTACCGTACATACTGTAATACCCTCTTAGTTCCCTAAATCTATCAATCACTCAGAGATAAAGTTAGAAGCGACAGAAACTTTCTTATCTTTTCTGTCACACAGCGCTCAGCCATAACAAACCACTATGTGCATATTTACAAAAAAAACTATGAGCATATTTAAAAAATAAATAAATGTGCGCATATTTACAAAAAATCAAATTAAACTCTTTACATTTAAAGCAAAAGGTGAGCAAACAATACAGATTCGTGATTGGTCCTTGACAACGCTGTTTGCACACGTGCAGCTCATTCACGTCTTTGTCAGCTGCCGTGTGGTCAACTGATTGTGCTGCTCCGCCTTCTCGCCTGCTCACCTCTCTCTCTGTCAGTCTCACTGAACAGAGAAGAGGCAGAGAGAGGTGTGCCTCCGAGTCCGGGCAGGAAAGCAAGACCACGCGCTCGCGGGGCAGTACTGGAGACTTTCTTCTATGGAAGGTAGCAAAGGTTTGTCCAAAAAGTCATTCGATTTGTCGCTAGGCGTTTTTTTTAATAAAAGTTGTTAAAGAGTTCTGAAAAGTCGCTAAATCTAGCAACAAAGTCGCTAAGTTGGCAACACTGATGATGATTTTAAGTAGGCGTTAATGTTTTTGAGCTGTAGAGGCGGTCATGAATTAAAGTATCCCAAATGACGTAGAGAACGAGGCATTTTTGCAGCTTGGTTTCAATAAATGCTTTTAATGCATTGGGGATTAAAGCTGGAGTATGTAATTTCTGCGACACTAGCACCACTGAACGGAACTGCAAAAATAAACATTGTTTTTAAAACAGCTTTCTGAATACGCCCCTTGCCTGCAGTTGTTCAAGGAGTCAGATAGTCCCACCCCCAACTCACGCCACTGAGTGCATGGGCAGAATGCACGGGGGTAGGCAGGTATGTAGTTAGACAGGCAGGTAGGCCATCCAGTCATTGCATTCGGGCCGAATGAAATAATTGGACGGGCCTTTTACAGGCCTGTGACTGCCACAGATCAGAGCACTTGATTTATTGATTGCTGTCAGGATGCAAAAAGACTTTCAACCAGTATATCAAAAAATGCTTCTGGTATAAATTGCATACTCTAGCTTTAAGATAAGTTCTGAAATGTATAGTATGTTTTTAATTGTAGAAAGACCTCTTATATGTCAAAATATCAAGGAAAAATGTATTCCTCATGACATGAGCCCTTTAATAATTGTGACAGGGATAGTCCGGTGAAACATAGGCTATAGTCTTCCTGGATACTGGAAGTCTGTTTACTTAATGCTGCCGCTTTACACCAAAGATGTTTGTTTATCTTCTGTTTTGCTACTTTTAATATGTGTTTTTATCCGTCTCTTGCTACACACGCGTATTACTGACATACTTGTATTTAATCCAAACAAATTTTTGTGCGTTCTGCGCTGGACTGTGACCGTGCAGCTGTGACTTGCGAGCTCTCTGCCGGGTTGAAGACCATTGTTCGCGCCATGAGAGCTGCAGGTCGCAATGGTTTGTTTCATCACTTAAGAAGGGACCTCTTGTTTGGACATTTTAACTTCTCACTTGCTCACATTCCTGGTTGACTTGAGGTTTGTTGTTTTTTGTAGTATATTGTGTTGTTATATTGTTTGGTTTGTTTGTTTAGTTAACATGTTTACTTTATATAGTGCTTTCAGCCAATGCTCAAACATAAAAGTACATGTAATTCTTATTATTGTCACATTATTAGTGGTAGTAACTCAGTCAATTGCATGACAGGGGCGGACCGGGACTTTTCCCGATGGGCCAGCTGCGAAACGGGGCCGAATGGGCAGCGATAAGCTTAAATGGGCCACCGCGTTATGCAGAACGGGCCACAAAACGTCACCGCCATATGCTGAAGGGGGCAGCAATATGCAGAAAAGGGCAGCAATACCCTCCACTCCCCCGCCCCCCAAACAACTTTTGGCCCAGATACACAATTTCTACAGAATCTTTACAAAATAATGTTAGCAGACCAAATGAGAGAGCCTCTTACTTGACCAGCGACTGCAGTGAAATAACCATACAGAGGGTCCTGTTGCTGGCCAGGAAATCCACCTGCAAACTACAGGGAGGATGGAGGAAAACACCTCAAATTCAGTACCTAACATGATAAAATGTTCAAAATGGGTGTTACGCCCATCAGAATGTGTTCATTCAAAACTGTTAGGTACAAAACCTACTGAGATGTTGCAATACAATGTTGACGCACTGTTTAAAGGCTTTATTGTGCTCTCATCTCCCAATAACAAGGATTGAGACCAGTGAACCCCACTCCTCAATGCTGATTTTACATCATTAAAATATATTGTACTTGTAGTTCAACAATGTAGTTCTACATGAATAAAACAGGTTCAGAAAACAATTAGTTCCTGCTAATTCAATGTAATGCAATAAAGTCCATGTAAAGATTTCAGTGAGGTTGTAGGTTCAAAACTTGATCTCTCACAACTGTGTCCTTGAGCAAGACATTAAAGTTAAAAGTTTAATTTAACAATTTCTCTAAACTAAAAAACTAAAATTATGGTAATGTAACTAATTTTATTCATGTGGAACTGATTTTTAAAATTCAAAAGGATTTTTCTGTGAGCATTTGCCACTTTGTGCTTTCATGTTGAGTTAACCAGTTCTACTTTAACCAATTAGTAATCAGTCTTTTAGCTGGCACTTTTATTCAAACACTTTCAGTACACTCGTTACAGGTGCAGCCATCCTGGAGCGATAAATGTCAACTGGTGACCTCCAGCACTACACACCCAGATCATTGAGCTGGTTGATTCAGGTGTGTTCAACCTTTTACAATTAGGTTGAATAGAATGTGGTTTAATAGCTGTAAGGGAGCTATTATAAAACATAAAGAGGAACACTTCGCATAGCAGAGTAAAAAAGGAAATACACCCTCGCTCTTCATCTGTCTGACTTGGTAAAAGTCATGACTAAGTACAGTCGTAGTCATTAGTCAACATTACCTTTCCTCTGTTCTAAGTCAAATGTACTTATACAATATCAGTTCATATAATCTGAAACAAAAGTCATGTAAATTCTTACCCTGCCCGCAGCTGGTGCGCCATATCCTTAAAAATTCATTTTTAAAAGAGCAATATTCTCTTCTCTTCGTCTTGTTAATGGCTGCTCACTCCTTAGGAGTATTACCGCCGCCAACTGTATAGCTTACATGGGCGATGCATCTGTATTTTATATATATATATATATATATATATATATATATATATATATATATATATATATATATATATATATATGAGTATGTAATGCCCCACCCACCCCAGAGGATCAGAGCTCACGCTTCAGCTGGCGCTGCATGTTCAGCTCCTCCAGCTTCCACACTGGGCTCCTCAACCTCCAGGATGGGCAGAAGCACCACAATCCCCATACATTATATCCTATGCTCTAGTCCTGTATTCTTTAAAAAGGTTAAAACAGCCCTATATGTCTGAGAATCTCTCAAATCCTTTCCCAAGAGGTCCATAACATTTACTGGTCTATCCTTTATATTATTAAAAAGACTACTACGTTGATTATTATATTTGTTACATTTAAAAAATACATGCTCTACTGTGTCTAAAACATCACATTCATCACACATACCATTTTCATGCTTCCCCATTATTGTAAGTGTTGAATTTAATCCTGTGTGTCCTAATCTTAATCTAGAGATCATTATCTTCCATAAAAAAAAAAAAAATTTCCTACTAATTTTGCAATATTATAATACCATCTCCCTGTGCTGCTATTTTCCTACCTTTGTTGCCATAAATTTACTAGTTTCTTATTAATCACTGATTTTACCTCACTTCTCCCCAGGGGTACTTTAATATCCACCAAGTTTTACTTTAATGCTTTTTTTGCTAATTTATCAGCTGTTTCATTCCCTGCTATCCCAATGTGTGCCGGTATCCAACAAAAGTACACTGTTATACCCTCTGCTTTCAATCTGTACAATAATGTATAGATTTCCATCAGTAGATCTTCTCTGTCAGTTCTTGTAGACATTATACTTTTAAGAGCTGACGACGAATCAGAACAAATTACAGTCCCAATTGGCTAAGACTGTTCAATCCATTGTAACCCTACTATTATAGCAATTAATTCTGTGGAATATACAGACAATTTATCAGTTATTCTTAGACTTATTTTTGTCTTAAATCTCAGAATATATACCAACTTGTTGATTAAATGGATCTTTAGATCCATCTGTAAACATCTGCATAAAAGAGTTAAATGTTTCTCTCATAAAAACATTGATTTCATTACTACTACTATACCCTTCTACTGCTTTTTCCCGGGCCTCTAATAATCTCATTTCAACAATAGGTTCAGGAAAGTTCCATACCGGCACACCATGTCATGGCATATTAGGGCAGATGACTTCATTCTCCAGACCACAATCCTTGACCCACTGTTCATACTTCCATCCAAAGCTATTTCCACCATTATTTTTTTATTTCCAGCAATCTTTTAAAACTGTGCGTGTGCGATGATTCTTATTACTTCCTTGCAAGTTAACCCTATACATCATAGCTATTTTTTCCCTTCTTAAGTCTAATGGCATCTCCCCCATTTCAACCCAGATGGCATCTAAAGGGGTTGATCTTATTGCTCCACAACAGATTCTAAGTGCTCTAGACTGTAAATTATCCAATTTCTTCAATTCTGATTTAGATCCAGCCCTATACACTGCACACCCATAGTCTATACTAGAACGTATTAAGGCTTGATATACATGTAACAGTGAACTCTTGCTGGCTCCCCATTCATACTTGGCTATTGAGGACATGCAATTTATTATACTTTTACATTTGTTTTAAATTTTCTTAATATGTGTCTTCCATGTTAATTCTCATCAAAGATTAATCCAAGATACTTAAGTCACTTTTTCTAGTGGTTGATCACATAATTTCACAAGCATTTGTTCCATTTTCTTTTTCTTTGTAAAAAATGTTGAGTCTTTGGTACTGAAAATTTTAATCCCCAATCTACTGACCATTCTTCAACTTCACTTATTGTTTCTTGTATTCCTTTAACTACATTTCTTAAATTCCTACATCTTTTCCATACTTCTCCATCATCGGCATATAATGCCTTTCCAATATTTGGTTTAACTTTTTCAAATATATCATTAATCATTAAATTAAATAAAATTGGACTGATGACACTTCCTTGTGGAGTCCCATTCATAATATCATACGGTGCTGACGTTTCTTCCCCTATTCTTACCTGGAATGTACGTTCATATAGGAAATCTAATATCCAGTTATACATTCTCCCCCCTATTCCAAGTTTATTTAGTTTAATTAAAAGTCCTTCCTTTCATAAAGTGTCGTATGCTTTTTCAATATCAAAGAAAACTGCAACAAGGTATTCTCTCATTAGAAGTGCTTTTTTTGCATCATTTTCAAATAATATCAGAGCATCCACTGTAGATCTCTTTTTCCTAAAACCACTCTGATCTGGCGATATTTCTTTTTTCTCCAATAAGTAATTCAACCTTCTTACTATCATTTTCTCCATTACTTTGCATAATGTAGATGTGAGTGCCATTGGTCTATAACTGTTAGATTTTGTTGCATCTTTCCCTGGTTTAACTATTGGTATCACTATTGCACTTTTATAATCTTTGGGTAAAGTACTTTCATTCCATACATGATTATATAAATCCAATAATGCTTTATTGGCTACCTCTGGTAAGTTTTTTAACATACTGTAACTGACCATGTCTCTCCCTGGTGTTGTATTCCTTGAATTGTTAATGGCTATTTTTAACTCAAAAGAATTAAAATCTTCATCCATATTGCTATCTACTCCTTGTTTTTCATACGGACATTCTTATATTTTACTTATTTCTTGTCTTCTATTTAAAAGCTTATCATCCAAGTTTTCAGTACAGTGGATTTAAGCAAAGGTTGTAGCTAAGACTTCTGCTTTTTCCATATGTGTAATGGCTATTTTCTCTTTCTCTTCTATTACAGGGATCTGCTTATAGTTATTAATACCATTCATTTTCCTAATCATTATCCATACCACAAGCATTTCAGTCTCTTTCCCAATTGCATTTTTAATTACCCTTTTTGCAATTGTCCTTTTCTTCTGATACTCTATGATTGTATCTTGAGTTATTAATCTTTTTTTAAAATTTTTAAAAATGCCTTATTTCTTTCTGTAATTGCCACTGTGCATTCTTCTGAACACCATGGTACACTTTCCTTTTTCTTTCCATTATCTTTTATTAAAGGAATAGACTGTTTTGCTGCAAATATAATTCCTTCTACTATTTTATTATATTTTACCTCAACACTTCCTTCCAATTTCATATGATTGAAATTTTCTTCACACAACATATAAAATTCCTTCCATTTTGCCTGTTTAAATCTCCATCTTACACATTGATTAATATTTTATTTTTGTACTGCATTTTGAATTTCACATATTACTGGCCAATGATCACTGCCCATATTATCTTCATGCACTGTCCAAGTACATTTACCAGCTAATGTTGCTGACATTATTGTGAGATCTAAACATGCTACCTCTTGTTATATCCATTCTTGTTGGCTTCCCATCATTCAAACAAACCATTGAATATTCTTCTATAAATTCTTCTATTATTTCCCCTTTATTATCAGGGTTTTTACTACCCCATATGTGCATTAAAATCCCCACACATAATTATTTTGCCCTGTGTGTCACCCATCACCTCTTTTAAAATAGTATTACTTACTTCTTTACATGGATTATAAAAATTAATGATTCTGATTACTTCATTCCCATTATTTCTATATGTATGTATTCTGCATTACTATTTTTATATATTCTTTTATATGCTATGCTTTCTTTAATAAATGTTGCACACCCTCCACCTCTGTAATTTTCTCTGTCTTTCCTCTCTACTACATATCCATTGATCTTAAATTCCAAGGAGCTATTTAACCATGTCTCTTGGATCCAAATAATGTCTGGTGCTTTTCCCAATTCTGTGATATGTTTTTTAAATTCTTGCCCATTTGCTATTAAGCTCCTGGCATTCCAATGTAGTAATAGGAAAGACATTATAGGATTATGTATTGTTACTCTGAGTCATGTCCAAAGCAACAGTTCCTTCTTTCGCTTTTAAAATCTCATGGACTTCTTCAGCTGAAATTCCTGTTAACTTTAGGAATATATTAGCACATCCTAGAATTATCTTTAACTTGTCCGACTTCCTTTCTACTTGCACTGTACCATTTACCACTGCACAAATAAATGCCACAAAATCTATTTTGTCCATCACAAACAGAACATCTGATTCATTTCTTGCAGGATTTACATTATTCTGGATGGAAGATTCCACATTGATTCCTTGCACATTTATTCTCTTTGTTTCTGCTATGCCTTTTATCGTACGGGTAGCTTCTGCATATGTTTTATTTTGCACTGTCTTTATTTTTTGTATTTCCCGAGCTTCTTGTTGTATGGGGCATCCTGCATATGCAGCGCTATGGCCTCCCCCACAACATTTGATCTCTGTTCCCTCCTCACACTTGCCATACTCATGTTCTCCTCCGCATTTTGCACAGTGCATTTTCCCTTTACAGGTATTTGCAGTGTGTTCCATGCGTTGGCATTTAAAATGTCTCAAAGATGGGGGTATGTACTCTCGTACCAAAAAGCTTATAAATCCTAGCTTCACTTTTGTCGGTAGGATATTTCCTTCAAATTGAATCAACATGCTCATGCTGTCACACCTTTTATTGTCTTTCCACGTCTGCAATCTTCAAGCAGAAATGACTGCGCCACCATCCAAACTTCCTATGATGTCATCCATACTTATGTTAAGAGGTACTCCTGAAATGACCCCTCTAGTTTTATTGCCTATTTCTGTGCATACTACCTTTCCTCCTGCTAGTGTTTTCATTTTAAGAATCTTTTGTTTCTGCTTTTCATCCTTGCATTTGATTATTATTCTGCCATTACTGAGACAGGACACAGCTTTCACAATTCCTATCTCTTTCTCAATTGCTTTGATAGTTTAACAGGATGCTTTTGTTCTGATTGTTTAGCAAAAGTAACAATCACTTTGATTTCTCTTTCTACCATCTTCTTAACGGCTTCATTTCTCATATTTCTCAATTTATTAATTGTTTGCTCACAGTCAGATTCATCACCCATGTTGCTTTTCTTTTTCCTTTTAGTATATCTTACTTCCTGATAATCCATGTCTTGATTATTGTCGCCATCCGAAATGTCTCCCCACGCCATTCTCCCTTCCGCCATCCTGGGTCCTACTCTGATTTCCAGGCCAAATCAACCATAAACGTCTCTAGTCAAAAGGTTTGTTAATCAATGATCGCGTGAGATTTCACACATCGAGCGATATTCTCTTGGGATTTCCCGATAATAAACAAGTTGATGCTATTGAAATCTGTGGCTTGTTATCTCCACCCTCTTCCGGAATGGGAGTGTCTCTTTAAACAAAACTACGAACATACAATAGCATGCCCTTTTGACCTGCAATATGATCTTAGATAAAACTAATTCTAAAATTCGACCCTTTTATCTTCTCTAAAGTGTAAAAGTGCTCTTGAATCTTTGAATCGAAAGTAATAATTGTTTTGAAAAATGATTGACTGTTCAGAAACATCCCTCACACTGGCGTGACCTGCTGGTCAATTGCGTGTAAATGCACCAAGACAATGACGCAATGCTCTGGAGGTCACCTAAAATTTCCTATATGTGCTAAAATGAACAAATCTCTGTTAAATATGTATGCCTTTATATGATTATACTTTGATCGTTTTGTATCTCTTCTTGTAAACCATAAGTTACATCCTGCATTTATGTTTCATTTGCAGTGTATAAAAAGGTATTTAGATGCTTTTATTGTTTTTGTTTTTTTTTCAAAAGAAGTTGTGTATGGTGTGGAAAAAGGAAATTACATCATGGAAGGGGTTTTCCACTTTATTCAGTATTTATACGTGTAAACAGTTTGTAAAAATCTGTTGAGGTAATATACAGAATTAGAAAATGATAGCAGAGTACAAATGATGATCACACAAATAAACAAATGGAAAAAAAGATGTGTGCAAATGCATGTTAAAGTGGGTGGAGGGTCAGGCTACCTGAAGAAAAATAATAAATGAACTACTTTGTTGGGGGAAAATATGTAAAAGTGTGCAGACCTATGAGGATCTTTGCCCTTGGGCTGGACTGATAATTTTTTTTATTTATTTAAGAAACTGTTTTCTAATCGCAAGTTTTACAGCCCATGTTTTTACTTAGCCCATTTTTACTTAAAAATAGAATGAGATATAATTTAATTATAAAAAATATGAAAGAAATGTGTGTACAAACTTTAGACAAGAATATTATACTGAGATAACAACCTCAGAGCGCGTAACGGTTAACTAGCGTGTTATGACAGTAAAAAATGATGCGTGGAAAAGAAATGGTGGGCAGTCTGAGTGAGTTTGATTTGTACATTGACAGATCGTTCATCTTAATATTGATATGATGTACTGAGCACTGCTGCAGCTCATATAAAAACACTCTCCCCTGCAGAAAGTGCAATTTTAGGGACAAGAAAACGGATTCTTTGTCAAATTAGAATGAAATCGTAGTTTTACTAGCAAAATGCCTAATATTTTCAAAAGACATGGCCAGACATGCAGTCCACCAATAACGTTAAAGTGACAGCAGTAGGAACGCCCACTGGCAACTTCATAGTACAGAGACTAGCGACATCAAGCAATAAACTCACTGCATGTGTGTACGGGGCTTAATGCTGCATTCCATTCAATCGGATGTGGGATATTCCTACTTGATTTCTCCAACCTCCAACCATAAATGCATTCCATTGCCAGATGCTCAGAAGATGACATTTAAGGAAACAAAACTGATATGCTCTCGTTAGCTTAGCAGGTGTTTAACTAGCAACCCAATTCAGAAACAATCTGCAATACTAGCATTTGTGCTACAGGTGTACGATTATCAAAAGAGAGTATAATTTACCATGTTTTGAACACCTGCTACTCTGCTAATGTTTGTTAAACATGCTTTAATATCATGTAATGTAGGAACTTTGACAAATTTATCGATATTATTTAATACAAGTGAATGTTTATCACTTATTTTGTACATCTTCCTGGGTGCAGTCATGTCTGTGTGATGTCACGCACCTGCATGTCAGCGAAATTGGAGTTTAAAATTTCCGCACGACTTTCCAAGTTGTAATTACAACTTCAAGTGGTGTTCCACTGCACTTTGCCCAGTAGGAAGTTGGAAAATCCGACTTTCCGAGTTGAATGGAACGCAGCATAAGTCACCGTTTGCGGATATCATACAAATGAATGGGCACTGTGTCTGAAACCGCCCCTATCCACTATATAGTGCCCTATTTCGGGTGTCAGCCATTTTGTAGAGGTGTCCGCATTCTGCTGTCGTGGTGGACTGCACGTCTGGCCATGTCTTTTGAAAATATTAGGCATTTCTAATTTGACAAAGAAACTGTTTTCTTGTCCCTAAAATTGCACATTCTGCAGGGGAGAGTGTTTTTATATTAACTGCAGCAGTGCTCAATACATCATATCAATATTAAGATGAACGATCTGTCAATGTACAAATCAAACTCAGACTGCCCACCATTTCTTTTCCACGCATCATTTTTTACTGTGAGCCACTTGTTCCCTACTTTTGTTTACTCATTCTTACCCACAAAAGAAAGAGATTCAGCGTCAACTGTCGAACATGTCGGCAATGCTGGCGAAGGTCATAGCTGACTTGGAGGATCTTGCTGTAATATGCTGATTGATCACTGCCATGGAAACGAAATTCACTGAGATGGTTACAAGAGTTGCGGATGTTGAGAAACGGATCGATTATCTGGAGTCGGAGAGGGAATTAGCTGTTAACACGCTAGCAACCAAGACGGACTTTGAGTGCGTTTGGGAAAAGTTGGAAGACCTTGAGAATCGTAATAGACAAAACAACGTCTGAATTGTTGGAATTCCTGAGGACGAAGAAGGTCAAGATATGGTGAAATTCCTAGAAGAGCTCTTCACGAGTCTGCTCGACATAACAGGTCATAAGCTGGAAATCGAGTGAGCTCGGAGATCCACGGAGGGAGACAGGCCCCGAACAATTCTGGGCAAATTTTTGAGATATCCGATAAAGATCATGTGTTATGCGAGGCGAGGAGTAAAGGAAGGCTTTCTTGGAAGAACCGCAGCATTTTCTTGTTCCCAGACTTTGCGAATTCGACAAGAGAGAAACGTGATCGATTCAAGGAATGCAAGAAACTCTTACATCAACAGAAGTTTACATTTGCACTGATGTTCCCGACCAAATTGAGAATAGATACTAAAAATGGCCGCAAAATATTTACATGCCACCAGTAAGCGATGTCCTTCATAAAGTCATTGTGTGATACTCTCGATGCGGGCCTGACTTACTGAACATTCACTTGACTGTCCGAGGAAGCTGAGCATCTTTTGTGTTTCTTTTTGTGTTGGTTCCGCCTTGTGGCTGGAGTATGTTTTGTGGAATAACACTCCTTCGGGACAGTTTTTGGATGAATCTGCATGTTCTTTGTGCTTATGCCTCCTATTGGATGGAGTTTGTTTTGTGGAATATTTCTTGCAACATTGGAGTGATTAGGGCATTTGTTCCACTCATGTAACAGCCGAGTGGGCCTGACTCACTGAACATTCACTTGACTGTCCGAGGAAACTGTACATTTTTTTTTTTTTTTTTTTTTTTTTGCTGGTTCAGCTAGCGGCTGGAGCTTGTTTTGTGGAGGAACACACCTTTGGGACAGTTATGTGGATGAATCTACGTGTTCTTTGTGCTTATTCCGCCTATTGGCTGGAGTTTGTTTTATAGATTATTTTCTGTTGTGTAATTCTGTCTCACAAAATTGGCACTGTCATGTGTGGGGTTAATGTGCACGTTTTTCTTTTTTCTGTTTTTTTTTTTTTTTTTTGTGCTGGTGATGTTTAGGGGTTGAATGTTGCACCAATCTTGGTGTGTGGTCTTTATAATTTGATTTTTGACACACAATCTATTTTTTCTCATATGACAAAATGTCAGATGTTAATATAAGCAGATTGTCTTTCTCCACATGGAATGTAAATGGGTTGGGGCACCCATAAAAAGAAGGAAGGTTATTTTCTTAAACGTAAGAAATTTGATATAGTGTTTCTTCAAGACACGCATCTTTCCCTGCAGGAAGCTGAAAAATTTAGGAAGATATGGGGGTGGACATGTTTTCTTTAGTGCTGGCTCAAGTAAGAGCAGGGGAGTCATTACATTGATAAGTAAACATCTACAATTCAAATGTCTGAAACAGATTAAAGAAATTAGGAAGAGTCATTATTGTTTTAGCAGAAATTCAGGGGCAAAGGTTGATTTTGGCTAATATTTAGACACCTAATGCTGATGATCAGGGCTTTTTTATAGATCTTGAAGGGATGTTGCAAGCAGCTGGCACCCCTCATTATATAATATTGGGAGGAGACTTTAATCTTTTGATGGACTCAGTCCTTGATCAAAGTAAAGCAAAAGTGTGTAAGCCCCCTAGAGCAACAGTGACACTTCACAGGATGTGTAAAAATCTTGGTCTTACAGATATTTGGAGACTTTTGAACCCCGCTATTAGGGACTATACATTTTTTTCATCAGTCCATAAGATTTATTCTAGAATAGATTTATATATATATATATATATATATATATATATATATATATATATATATATATATATATATATATATATATATCTAAGTCCCTCATCTCATCTGTTGTTGATTGTAAAATTGGAAACATTTGAGTCTCAGATTACGTCCTGGTTATTTTAGAGGTGTTGCCACATACGGAGAAAAAGAAATCATATAGTTGGCGCTTTAATGTATCCCTTTTGCAAAATCCTGAATTCCAACAAATGCTAAATGCTGAAATCAATGTCTATATGGAGACCAACTGGTCCTCAGTATCCTCTGTGGGCGTGGCTTGGGAGGCACTTAAGGCGGTTCTTAGGGGTTGGGTCATACAGTATGCCTCAGTCATCAAAAAATCCAAAGCAGTAGAACTCGTGGAGTCAGAAGGGATTATTAAAAGTGCCGAGGCAGAGCTGAAGTGCCGCATGTCGTCTGATGGCCTCAGAGAATTAACCAGATTGAAATACAAATATAATACTATTTTGTTGCGGAAGGTGGGGTTTTGGCTATTCAGGGCAAGACTGTATTGTAGACTGTACAATATTTTGAGTCAGGGGACAAGGCAGGGAAGCTTTTGGCTAGATATATAAAGCAGAGAGAGTCTTTTTCTACCATTCCATCAGTGAAATCTGCTGGTGGTGAAATATTTACCTCAGCCATTGATATTAATAATGCTTTCAAAGAATTCTATCTTGATCTCTATAGTTCCACATCTTCGTCTACATGAAGAAATTAGAAACTTTGTGGAACCATTAGAACTCACTAAATTGACGAATGAGCAAAAAAATTATCTTGATTCTGAGATAACCTTGGAGGAGCTTGGCGAGGTAATTAAGGCCTTGCCTACAGGCAAGTCTCCGGGGCCAGATGGCTTTGCCACTGAATTTTTTAGATCTTATGCTACAGAACTGGCTCCACTTTTGTTAGAAGTTTATTCAGTATCATTAAAGAATGGAAAGCTTCCACCAACCATGACACAGGCCCGGATCAGTCTGATTCTTAAAAAGGTCAAAGATCTAAGCGAGTGTAAGAGTTATTGTCCAATTTCCCTGATCCAGCTAGACGTAAAAATAATGTAAACAATTCTGGCTAACCAATTAAATAAAGTTATGACATCTCTTATACATATAGATCAGGTGGTGTTTATTTCGGGGCCACAGCTCTTCTGATAACATTAGGCGTCTCATCAATATTATGTGGTCAGTGGCGAATGATCAGACTCCGGTCGCGGCCATCTCACTTGACGCCGAAAAGGCGTTTGATATTGTAGAATGGGATTAACTTTTTAAGATTTTGGAAATATATGGGTTCAGGAATATTTTTTATTTTTTTATTTTCTCCCCAATTTGGAATGCCCAATTCCCAATGCACTCTAAGTCCTCATAGTGGTGTAGTGACTCGCCTCAATCCGGGTGGCAGAAGATGAATCTCAGTTGCCTCCGTGTTTGAGACCGTAAATCTGCACATATTATCACGTGGCTTGTTGAGCGTTTTACCGTGGAGACATAGAGCATGAGAAGGCTTCACGCTATTCCCCAAGGCATCCACGCACAACTCACCACGTGCCCCACCGAGAGCGAGAACCACATTATGGCGACCACAAGGAGGTTACCCCATGTGACTCTACCCTTCCTAGCAACCGGGCCAATTTGGTTGCTTGGGAGACCTAGCTGGAGTCACTCAGCATGCCCTGGATTTGAACTCGCGAATCCAGGGGTGGTAGTCAGCGTCTTTACTTGCTGAGCTACCCAGAGCCCCGGGTTCGGGAATACTTTTATTGGATGGATTAAGTTACTTTATAGACAAGTATTTGGGCATTTTATTCCCAGCAAATTTGTCTGATTTAGTTAGAGTTAATTTTAACTCCGTAATAAAAAGGTTTTCGAGCAATGTGGGCAGGTGGGCTTCATTACATTTATCTATGATTGGGAAGGTTAATGTTATTAAAATGAATTGTATTCCAAAATGTAACTACCTGTTACAATCTCTCTCTGTAGATGTCCTCGTCTCTTATTTCAAGCAATTTGATAGCATAGCGAAGTCCTTCATTTGGAATGGTAAGAGTCTTAGATTACATTTTAATAATTACATAGACCGATTGACAAAGGTGGGCTAGGCCTACCCAAGATTTTGTTTTATTATTATGCATTCGGTCTTAGACATTTGGCTCATTGGTCGCTTCCCCCTGAGAGAGCCCCTCCCTGGTTTTGTACTGAACAGGAAGTTCTTGCCCCTATTTCACCATTGCAAAGCCTTTCTATCAAACTAATCAGAGAAGTTAAGTTACACCCCGTTATCTCGCATTTGCACTCTGTATGGACAAAAGTGTCCAGAGTGTTTAATTCGGACATTTATTTAAATGTTGCCTCAAGCATATGGCTGAACCCTAAATTATGTTTTAATAGGTTCCCTTTCTGCTGGTCAGAGTGTATTGTGAGGGGGGTTACTACACTCGGTGACCTATATTAGAGTGGAGTGTTGAGATCTTTTGTAAATTTGGTTCAACATGTTGGGATTCCCAGATCTCAGTTATATAGGTATTTACAGCTGCACCACCTGCTCTGTTTTGTTTTTGGGAGAAGCACACACCCCCCTAAATGGGCAGATGCTCTGGGAGAGGTGATTACTGCTTTTGGAAAAGGTCATGAGGCATCAGTGTATTACTCCCTGCTAATTCAGAATCTGGGGGTCAGAGCTTTAACTTTTATCAAGAGATTATGGGAGAAAGATTTTAACTTGGCATTGGAGGAGGGAGTGTGGGCTAGGATTAAAAAAAAAAGTAAAGTCTACATCTAGAGATGCAAGGGTGCGCCTTATGCAATTCAAGACTTTACATAGATTCTATTGGACCCCCTATAGATTGTATAGGCTTGGTATTAAAGACAAACCCACTTGCTGTCGATGCCAATCAGAAGATGGAGACACAACCCATGTTTTTTGGGGGTGTGGTAAGATCTAAGAATTTTGGTTAAAGGTCCAGAGTTTTGTGTGTGAAATTTGGACACTCAAATTTCATTTTGTCCCAGACTCTGTATTTTGGGAGATGGGGTGGTCATAAATTTGGGGGATAAACACATAAAAAATTGGGCTCTGACCAGTGTTATGATTGGTAGGCAGGTTATTTTAAGGGGATGGAAGTTGGATGAAGCGCCCTCATTCCCGGAGTGGTGTGCAGAGATGGGGAGGGTGGCTGCTTTCGAGGAGGGGTCAAGCAGAAGGATGGGGGTTTAGAATTTGTTTGATAGGAAGTGGGGCAACTACTTAATGTTTTTGGGAGATGCTCAGGGAGGGGCGTTGGAGAGAGTAGTTTAGTTTTAATTAAATATGATTATTTTCTTTTCTTTTTTTTTTTTTTTTGTGTGTGTATTCCTATTGTGACCACAGGGATGTTCTTGGAGGTCAGGGTGGGTGATTGGGAGGGGGAGGCGTAAAAGTGGGGGTTAAGTGTGATTCAATGTATATATGTTTTTTTCTTTGTGATATGTCTATGAATCAATAAAAATGTTAATTGTAAAAAAAAAAAAAAAAAAAAAAAATAAAAAAAAAACCCTGTCACAATGAGAGCACTTTTCATAATTGAATATCTCATTTTGCTGTTCAATAAAACAGAAATATATTAATATATAGACTACATGTAAATTAAGATAAATAAAATAAATAATAATAAAAAAATAACAACAGATAGAGCGGCAAAACATACAGATACATTTTAAAATATACTATTTATTTATATTTTATACAGAATTTTGCGATTAAGCTGAAGAAAAGAGGTGATATTATTTTAACTCAGGAGACTGCACACAGTGGAAATGCTAATTCTGTGAATTATTTAAATATTCGGTTATAACATACACTGGAGCCCAAAAGTTTGGAATAATGTACAGATTTTGCTCTTATGGAAAGAAATTGGTACTTTTATTCACCAAAGTGGCATTCAACTGATCACAATGTATAGTCAGACTATTAAAAAAAAAAAAATGTTCAGAACTTCTTAAACTACTTCAAAGAGTTCTCATCAAAAAATCCTCCACGTGCAGCAATGACAGCTTTACAGATCCTTGACATTCTAGCTGTCAGTTTGCCCAGATACTCAGGTGACATTTCACCCCACACTTCCTGTAGCACTTGCCATAGGTGTGGCTGTCTTGTCGGGCACTTCTCACGCACCTTACAGTCTAGCTGATCCCACAAAAGCTCAATGGGGTTAAGATCCGTAACACTCTTTTCCGATTATCTGTTGTCCAATGTCTGTGTTTCTTTGCCCACTCTAACCTTTTCTTTTTGTTTTTCTGTTTCAAAAGTGGCTTTTTCTTTGCAATTCTTCCCATAAGGCCTGTACCCCTGATTCTTCTCTTTACTGTTGTACATGAAACTGGTGTTGAGCGGGTAGAATTCAATGAAGCTGTCAGCTGAGGACATGTGAGGCATCTATTTCTCTAACTAGAGACTCTGATGTACTTATCCTCTTGTTTAGTTGTACATCTGGCCTTCCACATCTCTTTTTGTCCTTGTTAGAGTCAGTTGTCCTTTGTCTTTGAAGACTGTAGTGTACATCTTTGTATGAAATCTTCCGTTTTCTGGCAATTTCAAGCAATGCATAGCCTTCATTCCTCAAAACAATGATTGATGAGTTTCTAGAGAAAGCTGTTTCTTTTTTGCCATTTTTGACCAAATATTGACCTTAAGACATGCCAGTCTATTGCATACTGTGGCAACTCAAAAACAAACACAAAGACAATGTTAAGCTTCAATTAACAAACCGAATAGCTTTCCGCAGTGTTTGATATAATGGCAAGTGATTTTCTAGGCAAGTGATTTTCTAGGTGTTGGAGTGATGGCTGCTGTCTAGATTTGATCAAAAATGACTTTTTTCAAATAGTGATGGTGCTGTTTTTTACATCAGTAATGTCCTGACTATACTTTGTGATCAGTTGAATGCCACTTTGGTGAATTAAAGTACCAGTTTCCTTCCGAAACAGCAAAATCTGTACTTATTCTAAACTTTTGGCAGCCAGTGTAGGTAATGATAACTTTGGTTCTGTTTATGGTCAGATGAGAAACGCTTCCCAACTTGTATTGGAGTTTAAAGATACTAAAGTATAACAAATAAATACAATAATGTACATTTGATAAAATGTGTTTACTCTTTTTTATTAATATATTATTTAATAAGAATAATACAAGTATTTTAAAAGTTCATATGTGATGTTGTTTCTGTGGCAGCCCCAGAACTCCAACACTCGGTGTATACCTCAGCGTCCGAATTCACACACTCAATTCGTACATTCACTGCTGAGATATAGTGCACTAACTACCAGTCACTATATGGGAAATAGTGAATGAGTGAACGATTTCTGACACATCGAGGAAAAAAAAAATAAAAAAATAAAAAATAAATGGGGAGAGCCATAAACTGATACCTATCTGTCGCAAAATCGTCCGTGACTTCCATTATAAAACAGCTATTTTATTGTAGTAAACTCCACACATAGTTAACTCCAAAAGGATTATTTAGTGTTAAACATGTTGAAGATTGGCGGACAGGCAGTCAATGCATTAAGTGATGAACTGTTTCCTCACAAAAGCAGTTTATTCAGCGTCGGGAAGTATCTCCTCCATAGACATCCATTCAAAAGAACTGCCTCTTCTCTCCTCGCCGGTGGACTTTGTAGGCTCCCCCCTTCAGGCGGGCTCTGGTAAGGCCGGAGAGCATATGGAGGCGGAATCTCCAAAAGAGGGCGAGGTTACTCCAGTCGAGTGGTAGCATACTGCACAACTGTAGTATTTCATCCGGGTATTTCATGATGCATACCGCATACTGCAGAAATAGTATGATTAGTGTGGTAGTATGCCGTTCCGACAGCCCATGAAAACGTAGTAACTGCGCGACAGGTTTTGTGTTTTAAAGGAGAGCGGTCATGGACAGTAACGCTGTGGTAAAAGTGGGCGCGATGGCGAGCGCCACTGTGTGCGCGTTGTTCGGCGGAATCGTGTTCGCGCAGTACATTTTCACCAAAAAACAGAGAGCAGGCAAGAAAACCAAGATAATCGAAATGGTGAGCGCATACGCTTTCAATTTGTGTAACGCGCAGCCGGTCTACACTGCGAGCGAGCGACGCGGCAAAAATAGAACGCTCCCCTTTACACACAACAAAGCTCGGATGCGTTGACACTTGACAGCTGTCTGCGATGTTTTCAACGGGAGCGTTCGGCGCGAGGACAGTTGTGTGAACTGTGCACTGTGCCCCGCGCGTCAGTCGCGTCGCGTTCAGTGTAGATGGGCTGTAGATGTAATCCAGTAGTCTGAATCTCTACTGAGAATAAATACTGTTGTGTCACTGTCACTTCCAGTCTAGTTAATACTTTTTACAAATACTATTTTTGTTTTTTTGTTATCGAAAGGCTCTACATAGTAATGATGATTAACCCATGCAAAAATCAGAAATATTGCAACAACAACAAAAAATGATATATGGTTTTCACTGATATAAAAAGGGCCAGATATTTGCACATATATGCAACACATATTTCCAAATACTACAATAACGGCCGTTTGGGAAAATATATGTTGCATATATGAAAATGGACATTTTTGTAGTATTTGGAAATATATTTGCAAATATGTGACCATTTTCAGCAAAAACCATATAAATAAAGCCATTTTGCCATTTATCAGATTTCTGTATGGGAAAACACTAATGTATAAAAACTCTTTCAAAATTTTTGCATGGTAACTATAGTTTTCACCAAAATACCATGGTAAGTTTTTTGTTAGAAAACTGTGACAGCATTAACCTTCATTTGCTTTTTCAGAACTGGATCATTTTATAAATGTATGTAGAGCATGTATTTATTTAAATTAGAAACCGTGTATAATGTTGATGCATTGTTTTGTATAAGCAGTGCTGGGTGCAATCAGATTACAAAGTAATTAGTTACTGTAATGTAATAACTTTTAAGTAAAAAAAGTAGTGTAGCATGTTATATTTTGAATTCTCGTAATCCGATTACAGTTACTGACTTTCAATTAAATCATTTTAAGTGCATTATTTGGGTTACACATGTATGTTCATATGTACGTCTGAGTTTCTGTGACAGTTAAAGTATTTGTGACAATAAACTTGGAGATATAGACACTGAATTTTGTTGAGCAAAGTGTTTTAGAGAGTAACTTAAAAGTAAATCTATTAGTAATGGGATTACTTTTCCATTGAAGTAATTAGTAAAGTAATGTGATTACAATATTAGAGCAGTAGTTTGTAGTGGATTACTTAATTTGAGTAATTTACCCAACACTGTTTATAAGTTCATTTTGTTTCCAAGCTTATTGGAGAAAGCAAAGGTCTGTTACTGTCTGTTGGCAAACATATCTGTTAAATATACTTCATAAGTTGCTCTGCAACAGATGAGCAAAAGCTGAATTGATCAGTGAACTCATTGTTGAAAAGACCCAAAACGCCATTATAGAGGATTTATTGGGTAACACATTAATCCTAGTGCAGTCACATCACATTAAACACATCATTCTGAAATAAATATTGTCATTACAACAGAAGTTCAGTTAATGCAAACTGAATTTAATCATAGAAAATATTATACACCAATGAGCCAAACCATTATGACCACTCACAGGTGAAATGAATAACACTGATCATCTCCTAACAAGACCACATGTCAATGTCTGGGTAGATTAGATGATAAGTGAACAATCAGTTCTCGTAGTCAGCGTGTTGAATGCAGGAGAAATGGGCAGGAGGAAAGACCTGAGCGACACTGACAAGAGCCAAATTGTTATAGCCAGACTACTGGGTCAGAGCATCTCTGAAATGGCAAGGCTTGTGGGGTGCTCCCGCTCAGCAGTGGTGAGTACCTACCACAGTGGTCCGAGGAGGGACAAACCGGCAACAGGGTGTTGGGTGCCCAAGGCTCATCGATGCACGAGGGCATAGAAAGCCATCCCGTCTGGTCCGAACCGACCAGGGATGGATTAACCACTGGGCCGATTGGGCCGTTGCCCAGGGTCTTCTTAACCCAAAAGGCCCGAGCTCTAAATAAATTATTTATTTTGAGATACCTATTATAAATCCACGTAAATGTCAGCCTTATGTGAAATACCATTTGTTCGGCGGAATGCTTGCTGGACAACAGCAGCGCGAGCAAAGGCACTCGAGTGAATCCGCGTATCACAGGCGCAGCACGTTTATTTGAAGCACTACAGAGAACAGCATCTGATTTTCAAAATGCTTCCAAACACAAAGATAAGGTGCAGTTTACCCTGGCTGTGTACAAATCTGATGGTTTAAATTCATATAAGAGACAGAATTCGTGCAACAGTATAGAGGACTTTAAAACGTTGAAGTCCTGCATGCATTTAATGTTAAATGTACTTTAATACCCTAAATATGTGCACAGTAACCTTTTGAAATATTTGGTTTACCGTGAGAGTTCACGAACGATTATTGTATAATTTGTCAGGAGTCGAGACTTCGGAATAAAGAACGTTTATTGCCATGGATATGTCAAACACGATCTCAGATAAGCAGGGAATAAAGTGCACAGTGAGCTATGAGTCTAAATAGCACAATACATAGATCTTCAAATGATAAAATCACATTAAAGTTGAACAAAAATAACCTCTGTCACTGCCTGCAACATAGGCCTATTCTTAACCAATGGAAAATGCGTAATTCTGCCAGGCAGGTTCACTTTTCATGAGGCAGCGAACGCTATGGTTTATAAACCTCTTCGGGATGCTTTGATTTATAAATGTTTCCACATTTAACTTGTGTAATTATTATCTGTACACAGAGCAAAATGGGGGGAAAAATGACTTACCGTTTATCAAGCGCTGAATCTTTGCCAGGTGATAAACAATATGGAATCATGTGTAACAGTCACATGAAGTCCTCTTTGCAACCTGAACTTCATCAGAATGTTGATTTGTGACACCAGCACTGAAAAAGCTTGATGCAGCGCAACTAATGGTGAAACAGAACACAGGTGTCTCGCGATACGTTAATAAATATTGAAATTATTTTTAAGTTAACAGTGTCTAAAAAAATGTGATGGTCCTGCACAACGAATTATGAAACAGAACGCAGATGTCTTGTGATGCGTTTATAAATATTTAACTTATTTTAAACTTAAAAGTGAGTTGTGGCACAATGATCAAAGATGTCCGTCCAGTGCGTGTTTAAATGACCTCGACGCATGTGCAAACAGCAAATAATTCGCCCTATAGCCTACTTGAAATACTGACCCGAACCTGGCCCAAAACCTGTAGGTTTATGGGGTACTGTCGGACTCAGATCGGGTTGAAGACCTCTAAACACATGCAGAATAACCAAATAGTGATTTTGGTATTTGAATTCCATGCACATCGCTATTAATAACGCATGATTTTGGATCAGTTCATAATTAAAAAGTACAAATAACTGGTCGTGTAAGACATTGCTCCAAACTTTTCTTCCGTCAATTTGAAAAATCCAGCCAAATCTGCCAAGAGTCGCATAAAAGTGAACGTAGTCACGTGACACGTCAAGGGGGGCCTCCATGGTGGGCCTGTCAGTTCTTAATTTGTCCTTGGAACCGACAGGTCTACTGTGGCAAAAGTCACAGAAAATTTTAATGATGGTTATGGAAGGAATGTGGCAACACACAGTGCATCACACCCTGCTGCGTATGGGGCTGTGTATGGGGCTGCGTAGCCGTAGAGTGCCCGTGATGACCCCATGCGAGCGTCGGAACTGGACCTTGGAGTAGTGGAAGAAGGTCGCCTGGTCCGATGAGTTTTTCTTTTACATCATGTGGATGGCCGTGAACGCATTCGCCATTTTCCTGGGGAAGTGATGGCACCAGGATGCACTGTGGAGATAAGTTTTGTTGGACTTTAATGTGATTTTATCATTTGAAGATCTATGTATTGTGCTATTTAGGCTCATAGCTCACTGTGCACTTTATTCCCTGCTATCTGAGATTGTGTTTGGCAAATCCATGGCAATAAACGTTCTTTGTGCCCAAGTACCAACTCCCGACAAATAACACAATAAACGTTCGTGAACTTTCGCGGTAAACCAAATATTGCAAAAGGTGACCGTGCAAATATGTAGGTTATTAAGGCACTTTTAACATTAAACATTAAATGCATGCTGGATTTAAACATTTTAAAGTCCTTTATACCAGTGTTTCTCAAACTGGGGTACGTGAGGTGACAATGGGGGTATGCAAATAAAATTCTGAGATTTACCGTTCTTTTTAATTTCATCACAGTCTAAAATACATTCAAACCCAGTTCATGTATTTCTCACTGGCAAAAATCATTTTGTGTGCCCTCTAGTGTAGAAACACCATAATGGTTGTCATAAAGGTCAGATAAATATGCAATCAAATAACCTTATCTTTTAAGGTTAATAATAAACTTAGCCGGCAAATGCGTCTTACTCATGCGTCGTGTGTCACACAAGTATCTTTTTTCGCCAGCCCTACTGCTAAGTAAGTGTAAGCCACTGCTAGGTGACGTAGCTTTGTGATAGCAAGTAAAATTGATACTTCACTGTTTTACCAGTCTCGCACATGTCAGTCGTCCACAATTTTAGTTTGTCTGTTTTTTTTTTTGTTGTTTTTTTTTTTTTTTTTTTTGCAGTTTAAAACATAATTTGTATTTAAGGTTAGATGCATAGGGAGTTTTGATTCTGCTGGTATAAGTTCATAAGCTTTGACAGGTGTCAGACATCTGGTGCTACCAAATAATTTTCACTCACATTTCCTTGCATGCAAGAGACCTGTTTTTACATTCTTGCATGATGTTTTTAAAAAAGCACCTTGAGCTGACCACGCAATTGCACAGATACTTACCAGAAATGCTCAAAGTCTGCCGGCAATGACGTACCTGCAGTGATGCACAATTCCAGGCACAGAACCGACCGCTATTCTTGCATACCGTGACACGATGATGGGGGAGTTTTCAAGTTATGCAGTTATATCATATCTAGCATACCCATCTCAATCGGTAAGCCATTTATTCAATATGTACAAAACATACAAATATAACATGTTTAATATAAGGGAGTTGTTTTACAAAGATAATTGTGTTAAATATACATATTTTCAAAATACCTTGTGTGAAAGTTATCTATGCGTTAGAGAGGGGGTACATAAAAGGATGTTGAATATTTGGAGGGGTACATCACTGTTAAAAGTTTGGGAACCACTGCTCTATACTGTTGCATGAATTCTGTCTCTTATATGAATTCAAACCGTTGGAGGGAGTGTGATGCTCTGGGCAATGTTCTGCTGGGAATCCCTGGGTTTGGCCATTGATGTGGACGTCAGTTTGTCACATGCCACCTACCTAAACATCGTTGCAGACCAAGTACACCCCTTCATGGCAATGGTGTTCCCTGATGGCAGTGCCCTCTTTCAGCAGGATAATGCGCCATGCCACACTGCACACATTGGGAATGATTTGAGGAACATGACGAAGAGTTCAAGGTGTTGCCCAGGCCACCAAATTCTCCAGATCTCAATCCGATTGAGCATCTGTTGGATGTGCTGGACCAACAATTCTGATCCATGGCAGCTCCACCTCGCAATTTACAGGATTTGAAGGATCTGCTGCTAATTGCTTGGTGCCAGATACTAGGGATGGGCACGAGGACTCGGGTACTCGGACGTGGCAGCAATGATTGATCATGAAAACGATGATCGATAGTGATCACGCATGATGTGACTTCACTTAATTCGAAACCCTGTGACAATTACCTGACAACTAAACACAAACATGTCAAAGGGAGCTTATTTTTAATTTTGAGATTGATTATGTTGTGGTTTTGAGGGGTACATTGATTATCAGAGACTTGTCATGGCAAACAAACTGATACGATGCTTCAATGCTATCGTTACAATAATCAATACAAAGAGAGTGTAATTAACCGTGTTTTGAAAACCTGTCTCTGCAAAATGTTTGCTTAACACGCTTTATCATCATTTAATGTAAGAACTTTGACTCGTTAATGGATATTATTTAATAAAAGTGAATGTTTGTCACTGACTAAACCTCCCTGCCCTGCGTGACGTAACACACACCTGCATCTCGACGAATAAATGAAGATTTCCGCTCGAGTTTCCAAGTTAGATGTCCGATATAAAGTGACATTCCATTGCACGTTCCTCAGTTGAAAGGTGGAAATTCAGACTCTCCGAGTTGAATGGAACGCTTCATGAATCACATCAACGACAATACAGAGCATCACGTCTTTCCTCACTAGAGCGAACATTTGGGGACACACACACTTACACATACACCAGGTGCGTGTGGCAGTGTACATCAGGTGAGTGTTTCAAACAGCTAGTTAAATGGAACATAATGCAGCATCTTCCAAACCTGAACTTCACCTTAGCACACATATTAAAACGCAATGGATATGGCATCTCCTGTTATTTGAAATAGACAGTTCAGACAGTCACTAAAAAAACTGGTGCGCACTTTCTAAGATTACTACGGTAACCTGAAGGAAGAACAGACAGACGTGCGTTGTGCCCATTCTTTCAGAGTTGGACAGCGAATCTTCACATAATGACAAAATATGATGCATTATATTTTGAATCTTTTGTACATTTTGTAACATATTATTTTATAACAGCTTATAATAATGAATAGACAATACACTGGAACAACAAGACACAATGTGGCAGCCATAGATGTTTGTCAGACATGTTAGTATATATACAGTTATGAACATGTAATCGCCCCTTGAGTACTCGATGAGTACTCGAGTAATTAGTCTGAGTACTCATAGACAAAATGACCAAAATGCCCATCCCTACCAGATACCACAGGACACATTCAAGTGCCTTGTAGTGACCATGCCTCAGCGGGTCGGCGCTGTTTTGGCGGCACATGGAGGAACAATAGCATATTAGGCAGGTGGTCATAATTTTTTGGCTCATCGGTGTATTTAAGTATGTTGTATGATATTATGCCTATTTGTGTTAAGCAGCATTGTGTCTTAATGCTCAGTATGAGTAAACATATTTGACCTCTAGAGTGGGGAAAAAATTGCAGTGTACATAGAGATGTAAAGTAGTGAATTGATTAGTATGTAATGATTAAAGATATACGCCATCACTGGAATCAGAAACAGATTGACGTACCAACACGACTGTGAATTTTATGTGGGTGGAACACATTTACTGCTCAAATATATGAACCATAACAGTTTCAACACTCATTGTTTCTGATAATTTAGTTCTGTAACTCAAAGCCGGGTAGAGCTGTAGAACCCTGACCTATGAACCACACATACCACTCACTCTGAGATAGGAGGAGATCACCTTAGGCCTTGCGCTCAGCATAATTTAGTTAGTGGAGCTGTACACAACCACTGTCTGGCTTCATTCTTTCATTTTTATAGACGCCAATATTTAAGTGGTGAACAGGTCTCTTAAACTAACTCTTACCCAACTGAACTCGAGCTTCACCTGTGTCATTAGCACAGATTCTGTTTGTTTGTGTTGTGTTTTTGGATATGCATTGAGTGTGTATGTGTGTGTTTAGATGGATGTTTGTTTGTGTGTGTGTTTGGGTCATGTGATTGCCTGCGTAGTTTAAGATTATGGGGTGTTATCAGTTCTGAGGCGACGCCCCCTGTGTGGCAGCTCTTTATAAGCGAGTGTTACACAAGAAATAATTTTCTTTTCTGTTTGACACGGTGCCTGGAAGAGAGAGAGAGAGAGAGAGAGGTATGATTACAAGCTATTTATATACAGAGAGTTATTACTGGATGTACCAGTGTTTGTTTACTCATCATGTTACATAGTGTATGTTTATAAAGTCAGTATTTTATTTTCTATTATGACAAAGTTGTTATATGTGTGAAAAAACAAACTTACATGCAAGCTTAATGTGGATTTGCACTAGAACAAATTGAGTTGCATAATTGACTGGCTTTGAAAGGTGACTCTTGGATTGGGTTTGTTGTTGCACTTTGCTTTTGTGTGTTATGAATGCATACATGCAATGGCTGAAATTCTTAATGGCAATTAAATTGAATTGTTTAAAACTGTGTGCGGGGGGGCTTATTTGAGCACTAGTAATAATGTAGGTAAGTAGAAATGTAAGTTGTCTTGCTCATTACGTAAAAACTGTACTTGTAATATATAGCAGTTGTTCGCATCTGCCACAGTGGGTTTCTTCATAAAGACTCTGAAGATTGACTCCTGCATCTGCTCTCTTCGGGCTCCTCCCCCTCTGCAGTGACATCAGCAGAGCATTAAGGAAAGGGGCGGAAATAATTAAGCATGCCTATTGATCACTTTAATCTCATTGGTTCTTTCCGTGTGTGGTTTACGTTGTGTGACTGCAGATGCCGGAGTTTGAGAAGAACACGGTTCACATCAGAGACCCTGAGCGGGTGGAGCAGATCATCTGCAGTCTCATTAAGGGTGGAGCATCTAAACTGCAGGTACAGACACCATCAGCATACCTGCCTGTGCTTAAATAGGTCATTTGTTGGTAGCCATAATATCTTATAAAAGAAAGGAACAATTAATCGTAAATAGTCAAAGACTGCTGGTTTATAGTATAGAGTCACAAATAGGAATGGGAATCCCAAGAAATTTAATGATTCATTAATGGTTCTATTAATTATACTTTTGAGGTAAAAAAAATATTAAGAAATAAGAAATGCAATTTATATTGCATTTAATTCCCTCAGTAATCTACTGCCAAATAATGAGATTATTTCAGATATTTATAGAGCAGTGATAAATGTAATTCTTGCTTAAGGCATGTTTACGACTTTTCAGAGATTTTTTTAATTTCTTGCTATCCAATAATTGGTCCTACAGTAACCATATATTAAAAAAATATAAGCAAACAAAAAATGTGCTATCATATTTCATTACAACAAAACTCATAATATGTAGCTCAAGGGTCTTCTACGGGGGTCCGAGACGGTAGCGGTCTGTAATTTAATTTTTTTTATTTATTAATGCAGCATAATATACAGGAGTACATAACAGGGGATACATAAAGAGGGTATAACAAGAGAAATACACACATAAGCAATTTATAACATATTATACTGTATATACAACCCCAATTCCGAAAAAGTTGTGATGGTATGAAAAATGCTAATAAAACAAAAAGGAGTGATTTGTAAATTATAATCACCCTTTGCTACATTGAAAGTACTACAACTACGCATTATATGATGTTTTACCTTGAGTTTTTTTTTTTTTTTTTTTTTTTTTTTATGTACAGTAATTTCAAATCAGATGATTGTAACACACTCCAAAAAGGTTGAAACGGGCAATTTAAGACTAATAACAATTTGAAATAACTAGGCGATGTGAAACAGGAGATGTTAAACAGGTGAGGTAATCATGTCATAGTATATAGGGAGCCTCCAAAAACAGCCTGGTCCTTCAAGAGCAAGGATCATTCGAGACTTGTCAATTAGCCAACAGATGCTTCAGCAAATAATCCAGAACTTTGAGAACAATGTTCCCCAAAGACAAATTGGAAGGATTTTGGACATTTCACCCTCTACAGTGCACAATATAGTTAAAAGATTCAAGGAATCTGGTCAAATCTCGGTGCGTAAAGGGCAAAACGAAAACCATTTCTGAATGTGTGTGATCTCTGATCCCTCAGACGTTACTGTCTTAAAAAACGGTATTCATCTGTAATGGATATCATGAACATGGGCTTGGGATAACTTTAGTAAACCTTTGTTAGTCAACACCACTCGCCGCTGCATCCACAGATGCAAGTTAAGACTTTACTATGTAAAGGAGAAGCCCTACATCAACACTGTCCAGAAGCTTTGCCGATTTCTGTGGGCTCGGTCTCATCTTAGATGGAAAGTAGAACAGTGGAACTGTGTTTTTTTGTTTTTGAAAAACAAAGCCATTGTGTTATCCGGCCCAAAGAGGAAAAGGACCATCCAAGCTGTTATTAGCGTCAGGTCCAAAATCCAGTGTCTGTATGGGCCAGGGTGTGTCAGTGCCCATAGCATGGGTAACTCGCACATTTGTGAGGGCACCATTATGCAGAAAGATATATACAATTTTTGTTTTGTATTTTGGAGCAACATATACTGCCATCCCAGCATTTTCCAGCAGAATAAATTCAAACCACATACTGCCCGGATTACAAGTGCATGGCTGTGTAAGCAGAGAGTGTGGGTGCTAGACTGGCCTGCCTGCAGTCCTGATCTGTCCCCAGTTTAGAATGTGTGGCGCATTATGAAGCACACCATACAGCAATGAAGACCCCGTACAATTGTGCAGCTAAAGACTTAGATAATGGATGAATGGGGGGAAATTCCACTTTCTAAACTCAACAAACAAACGTGTCTTCAGTGCCCAAATGCTTAATAAGTGTTATTAGAAGAAATGGTGATGTTTTACAATGGTAAACACTCGACTGTCCCAACTTTTTTGGAGTGTGTTGCAATCATCTAATTTGAAATTACTGTACATTTAAAAAAAAAAAAAAAAAAATGAAATTTACAGATTAAAACATCATATAATGTGTGGTTGTAGTGCTTTCAATATAGCAAAGGGTGATTATAATTTACAAATCACTCATTTTTGTTTTTATTAACATCTTTCATACTGTCCCAACCTTTTCGGAATTGGGGTTGTACAATATAGAGTGTCAAACATATACACAAGGACAAAAGCACTTTTCAGCCTTCAAAGATACACTCGGTGAGTATTTGTTAATTAAAATATTTTACACAAAGACATGAATATCACTTTTTTAAATAATTTTAAAATGATGTACACGCGCTTTAGATGAAGATTCCAACCATATCAGTAGCTCAATAAAAGCAGATATTTTTACATCAAGTGGGTTAATATCACATGACAACCTGTATCATGCAATTGACCGAGTTACTAACACTGACAATAATAACATGTTTACTTTATATAGCTCTTTCAGCAAGTGCTCAAATATAAAAGTACATCTAAACAAAACAAGCAAACCAAACAATACAACAACAAACAATATACATACTACAGACAACAACAGTGGCCAAGTCAACCATATAGTTCAGAATGATGGTATTGATCAGCAGGAGTGTGATCCACCAGACAATCCAAACAGAGTGAGTGCAAGAGGAAAGATAAAATGTCCCAGATAAATAAAAAAAAAAAGGTTCCTGCTGGAGTGATGAAACAAACCACTACAACCTGCAGCTCTCACGGATGAACAGCGCGACATCAAGCACGAAGCGAGAACACATGATGGTCTCAGTCACAGCAGTCCAGTCACACAGATCAGTGCGCAACAACATGCAAAAATTCGTTTGGATTAAATCTAAGATTGTCCATTACACGGATATGTTTAGTATGTGATGGAAAAAAACACAGAATAAAATTAACAAAAAAGAAGATAAACAAAACCCTAGGTGTGAAGCGGCAGCGGTTAGGGCTAGGTTAGTTTATGGATAGGGTTAAACCGTTGGTATACTTCCAGTTTGACGTGAATGCTCAGAGTTTGTGTACAGTCGAATGGGAGCCTGTCAGAATATACTCCATATAACTGTGCGCACATACACAGGTGGTTAGTGCGTGCTGTGACTGCTGTGAAATGCTGGACTATTTCTCTTCAGTAGTTTAGACCCATAAAGATGTCTTTATAGTCCTTCAGACTCCAGTTATACAAATTCAGGTATCTCCAGACCTCCTCACACACACATGCTCTTGACTTGCACATCCACTAATTTTTACCTTCATCTCCTGATGTTTTAGCTGTTCTAGCGCTTCTTCGTGACAGCAACAGCTCAAATGTGAGTGTTGCCACCTTGTGCACCCACTAATTAGTGCAAATACCTCCAGGCCCATACGCATTCTGGGCACTCAAAGACGCGTGGTTAGAAAAATCAGGCTGCGCGCGTTCAGTGCTCGAGCACTCTGCTGATGACAAGATTTGCGTCACACGTCCGTATAGGACGTACTTCATTTGGGAATGTGGGCATTGTTCGGCAACCAGAATATATGATGTAATAAAAACAACCGTGAAAATAATCTACTCTGGTTTTGTGAAACAAGCACTATTTAAGCACAAGGAACAACTTTCTTGATATATATAGCACTTACAGTTGAAAAGAGCCATCTGACCATTCACTGGCATTTGATAATATCCAGAGTTTTGAATGTGACATCTCATTATCTCCCGAGGGATGATGGGATCATAAATTGTCCAGTCGATCCGCACTTCAGAATGCACACAATCTGAAACCAATTTTTGTGACAAAACAATTGGAAAATACTTCAACCAAAGCTTAATGTTTCACATTGCTCTGGTAACTTAGGATATGTATCCCAAGGTTGAGATAGGGAAACAAATAGAAAAATATTGGCGTAGATGCCAGAGTTTTAGAATTTGAGAAGTGTTTCCAGTTCCGGCAGACCTAACTAATGCAGCATAACTATGGATAAATTAGTGTATGCCTGGCTGAAAAGATAAGAGTCTATAGTCTAGATTAAACTGAGAGAGTGTGTCTGAGTCCCAAACAATGCTAGGAAGACTATTCCATAGTTTAGGAGCCAAATCTCCCTCCTTTTGTGGATTTTGATATTCTAGGTATTATTAAGAGGCCAGAATTTTGCGATCATAGTAAATGTGATGGAATATAACGTGAAAGAATGTCACTTCAGTACTGTGGAGCTGGACAATTCAAAGCTTTGTAAGTAGTTAACAGAATTTTTAAATTAATACAAAATTTAACAGGTAGCCGACGCAGTAATGGTAAAATGGAGCTATGATCATATTTCTTGGTTCTAGTCAGCACTCTAACTGTTTCATTTCGAACCAATTTAAGTTTATTTATAAACTATTTAGAGCTGGACATGACGAAAGTCATAACTTCCAGATCAGTGAGATTAAATCAGTAACTGCTCTGACTAAATATTTTTGATTAATTAAAAAGAACGGCTCATAAGAGTGTTTTATGCTGTGGATTCAGTAGAGGGGCAGCACTGCAGCTGAAAACTGTATTGTAGAGCGGTGTTGCTTCTACATTGGCGGATAAATGCACATTCAGTTGTACCATTAAGGGACATTATAAATACCCTAGTCACAAATAAAATAAAAAAATACTAAACTGAATTTTTTTTCGTACATTGTGTGCAAAAGTTTACAATAAGTAAAACTTTGTGATGGGAAATCAGTGAACAGAAATCTGTTACAAAAATTGTTCATGATTAATTCATAATTTATAATTCATAATTAATTAATTAATTTACCAGAAAAAAATTATATGCATCTTGAGTCCAAATCTGGATCACAGTCTGCTTATTGATGACCTCTGATGTAAACTTTTGCAAACAGAAATGTTCCCATATATTCATACTGCTGACTGTTTTGTTTCTGTCCTTCAGATCATCACAGATTTTGATATGACGTTAACCAGGTTTGCTGTAAACGGAAGGCGCTGCCCAACATGTCATAGTGAGTACCAACCAACCCTAACTTTCCTCAGAATATAAATGCAGATGAATCTTAATTGACTGGCATTTTTCGAAATCACATAAAAATGTGTCTTTGGGATATACTGATCTGTACTTTTTGCGTTAACAGATGTTATTGACAATTGCAAGCTGGTTACTGAAGATTGTAGGAAGATGGTATGTCATTTTCCAAATCATTACTGCAATAACAGTGTGTTTTTGGGATGTATCCACATGGTAAAAATGTTCTTCCTTCAGCTGCTGAAGCTTAAGGAGACATATTACCCTATAGAGATAGACCCTCATCTGACCATGGAGGAGAAATATCCGTTTATGGTGGAGTGGTGAGTGACCATATCGCACATGAATTTATCACTCAAAAGGCAAAAATAAATACATTTACCCTTTCTTTCCTTCAGGTATTTTAAGTCACACACGTTATTAGTGGAGCAGAAATTGCAGAGGACCAAACTCCCCGAGGTGGTGCGAGAATCAGACATTTGTCTCAGGTATAAACTTGTCCATTCACTTTCAGCAACAAATGAACACATGTTTGAATTGCAGCAGCTACACCCTGTAGTTTTGTGAAGACAAATGTAGCAGAAGTATTTCCCCCCACCCCTCCCTGTGGCATAATTTCTTAAAACACATCACTGGAGTGGGGGCCTGGGTAGCCAGAGAGTATTGACGCTGACTACCACCCCTGGAGTCGCGAATCCAGGGTGTGCTGAGTGAATCCAGCCTGGTCTCCTAAGCAACCAGATTGGGCTGGTTGCTAGGGAGGGTAGAGTCACATGGGGTAACCTCCTCGTGGTCGCAATTAAGTGGTTCTCACTCTCAATGGGGCACGTGGTAAGTTGTGCATGGGTCGCGGAGAGTAGCATGAGCCTCCACATGCTGTGATTCTCCACGGTGTCATGCACAACGAGCCACTTGGTAAGATGCGCGGATTGACTGTCTCAGAAGGGGAGGCAACTGAGACTTGTCCTCTGCCACCCGGACTGAGGTGAGTACCCGCGCCACCACGAGGACCTAGTAAGTAGTGGGAATTGGGCATTCCAAAATTGGGGAGAAAAGAGGATAAACAAAACAAAAAAATCACTGGAGATGTTTGGCTGGATCTGATGTTTCACATGTGTTTGGCCGCATGTGACAGGGAAGGTTACGAGCAGTTCTTTGATCGGCTGCAGCAGCACGTCGTTCCCGTGTTCATCTTCTCGGCGGGTCTGGGAGACGTGCTGGAGGAAGTGATCAGACAGGCTGGTGTCTACCACCCCAACATCAAAGTCGTGTCCAACTTCATGGACTTTGATGAGAACGTGAGTCTCGATGGTCTTTATAAAACATTATCAGGTCACATTCTTCTCAAACATGATTTGCTTTTATTGAACTCGTGGATCATTTTGCGTGTAATGATCATCTGTTGATGTGGAATAAAGCTGGCTTATGGAAATATGACATATTGTCTCAGGGTGTTTTGAAAGGCTTTAAAGGAGAACTGATCCATGTTTACAATAAGCATGATGGCGCTCTGAGGAACACCGAGTACTTCAAACAACTGAAGGACAATGGCAACATTATTCTGCTTGGAGACTCACTTGGTGATCTCAACATGGCAGACGGCGTGCCCAACGTGGAAAACATCCTCAAGATCGGCTTTCTCAATGATAAGGTGGTGATTTATTTCTCATCGCTCAACACAGGCCTGTTGTCGTGACCATTTACGAAATGTCACTGATTAATAATGTTGTTTGTTTTGTGTGTTTACAGGTAGAAGAACGGTTGGAAAAGTACATGGACTCTTATGATATTGTCCTAGTGAGGGATGAAACTCTTGAAGTGCCTAATTCAATTCTGCAGAAGATCTTATAATTGATGCCACAGCACAGCCTGCTGGGATAAGACTCAAATTCCAGGATTTTCCGAGTCTCCTGGATAAAACCAGCACCGAGGCAAAGCTCCTTCTGTCTGCACGCCTCACAAGTCATATATATACATCCTGTGACCTTTTTAAAGTCAAGTTCTGTCTTCATAATGAACTATTTTAATAAACACCCTGCCGTTGTTGCATCTCGGTGTTATCAAATATCAAAAGAAAAGAAAATTATTGTTTGCTGTATTTTTGATATGGAAACTTTGTATTTAGTGTTTGCAATAAATGTAAGGATGGTGCACACTGCAGATGGAAGCCCAACAGATGTTTCATGTTCATGATCGTTCTTCACATGATGTGCACTTTTAAAATCGTAAGAGCTGTTACAGTTCTCATGGAACTTTATATTTCATGTGAGTATGCATGCTGCATGCACAGAAAAAAATAAAAGCAATACTACTACATGTTTTATGTTACAGTACTACCTTGGTGCGTTTTGTCCTGTGAAAATGTTTTGTCATCATAATCGATCAAACTGCTTTTGGTGTTCAAATTTGCACTACCTCCTGATCACTTGTGAAGTGGGCAATAAAATTAGTTTCTCATGAGTATTTGATGTTTTGTGAGATAATACTTGTATGAATGTTGGCATTAGCTGCACATTGTTAGCTCTCGATACAATTGCTCTCAGATCTTTTATATTTGGCTTAAACAATTGTGATACCAACAGATTCCTACAGAATTATTTCACAGATTTACAAACATCTGAACAAATCCTTGATATGAAGAACAGTCTACATTAGAACCTCCACAAAAAATGTAGCAACTAAAAAAAAAAGGTAGCTACAGAAACTACAGTAAATGCTTCAAAAGGCCTAATATACCTATCAAATAAAAAGAGTTTATCTGGCTCAAAAACAATGACTATTTCAATTAGGGTGACATTACATAAATTCATTAAATTGAACACAAATTCATACTAAATAAACATCCTAAATTGAACATAATTTATAAATATATAAAGTTTATATTAACGAGTCGAAAACGTGATTAACAGCTGCAGTTACCATAATACTTTGCTTTAAAAAAAAATGCAGTGACTTCTACGCATGGGTTCAAGTCAATTGGTGAATCATTTATTTGAATTAGTTAATTTACATAAAAAGTCAAACAAATCGATTCACAAAAATGAAATGGAGTTTCCAAAGCTACATACTCTATGGGTGCTTCTCAATAAGAAGGCTGCAGCCCAGTTAGGCTGGATATCTCGGCTGCCACATCATGAAGCACTGTTGAAGGCAGTCTCAATTGAGAGGAACCCTGGAAGACAGCCTCGTTTCACAGCCTTCGTTCGCCGTATTTTGGAGAATGCATCAAGTTCATCCTTTGTGGCCTTCAATTACCCACACGCGCACTTAATAGACCGTTCTAAATAGCCGTGACGTCAATTTGTAGGCGAACCCAAAAGGCTAATTTGCCATGGTTCCCTCTGAATTTTCCTATGGGTTTTTTTTAATGGGGTTTTCAACATGTGTAAAATAAGGTCTGTGGTAAAGATTACTTGAAGATATGTGGACGTTTTGTTCTACAGCATAAATTATACACAGTCATATCTCAACCCCATTAAAATGCTACCTTCACGTGCTATCGGAATTATCGTTATTATGATACGAGTTTCCTACTCAGAAGTTGTAATGAACGACCCTTCAAGTTGTAATTATGACTGGGAAACTCAGCAATAATTTTGATACCTGAGGAGTCATAAACTTTCAAAATGGCAGAGGAGAGTATGGTTTCTGCAGTGGTTTTATTCATTTTTCTTAACACAGCTAATTGTCAGGTCTTGCCGTTTCGATCATATTCATTTATGTATATCAACAACCATTTGATGCATGTTGTACATTTTTACACCGTTAAAATAGCTTGCATTTGACCCAAATTCCATTAACGTCAGCAAGCTAATGGAGTAATGTACAGTATGTTATGTATGAATGGACCTGGCATCGTCCATGTTTCCTGTTCTTTCTGACAACAAAGCATTTGAACACCACGTACTCATAATTGCAACTTCAGAAGTGGGAAGTAGGATAATTCCGATAGCACATGAAGGCAGCGTTAAAACCCATAAGAAAAAATACTAAGGTAAGCCATGGCGAATACTCTTCCAGGTTTTTGGACAACTTGAACAACTCTGTTAAAGCATTTATTTACCTAATTTGACATAACTGTTTCACGAAGTTTTTTCCATGTTTTTGAGAGATATAGAATCTGTGTTTTTTGTGCAAGTTAGATGAGTAAAGACAGCATTGTGGTCTTTGTTTTAATTATTTTTTATTTATTATTATTATTTATTTTTTTATTAACAATTTTTATTGATTCCATTCATAAGACAAACAAACACAACATAAAATACGGAATCAATTATATACATTGAACCCCTCCCCCCAAACTTTTTAAATGATTATCCCCAATATTAATAACTGCCCCATCTCCTAAGATACAGAGTCTGGGGCAAAATTTTAATTGAGTGTCCAATACGTCACACATAAAGCTCTGAACCCTCAACCAAAATTCTTGGATCTTAACATATCCCAAAAAACATGTGTTGTGTCCCCATCTTCTGATTGGCATCACCAGCAGGTGGGTGTGTCTTTAAGACCAAGCCTATACAATCTAGAGGGGGTCCAATAGACTCAATGTAAAATCTTAAATTGCATCAGATGCACCCTTGCATCTGTAGATATAGACTTGACATTTTTTAGAATCCTAGCCCACACTCCCTCCTCCAATACCAAGTTTAAACCTTTCTCCCATAATCTCTTGAGAGAAGTTGAAGTTATTAGAAAAAATAGATTGTGTGTCAGCTATAAATTATAAAGACCACATTCCACATTAGTGCAACAATCAAACCCCAAACAAACAGAAAAATGAAAAAGGTGTGCATTAACCCTGTTGAATGTCAGCGCCAATCGGCATCCATCCCTCTAAACTCAAACAGTCCATGTACGCCTACGAGAGCCCCCCGCGACAACTTTGCCATCGGATTGCTCAACTCTGGTGTTTCTATACAAATTTTGTAAAACAGAATTACACAACAGAAGATAATCTATAAAACAAACTCCAGCCAATAGGTGGGATAAACACAAAGAACGTGTAGATTCATCCACATAACTGTCCTGAAGGTGTGTTCCTCCACAAAACAAACTCCAGCCTCTAGCGGAACCAGCACACACTCACAAAAAAAAAAAAAAAAAATGATAATAAATAAATAAATAAATAAAAATGCCATTCAGTTTCCTTGGACAGTCAAACGAATGTTCAGTGAGCCGGCCCATTCAACTGCTACATGAGTGCAACAAATGACCCAATCACTCCAGTGTCCTGCAAGAAATACTCCACAAAACAAACTCCAACCAATAGGAGGCATAAGTACAAAGAACCTGCAGATTCATCCACAACACAGTCCCGAAGGAGTGCTGCTACACAAAACAAACTCCAGCCGCTAGGTGGAGCCAGCACACAAAGAAACAAAAGAGGCGCTCAGCTTCCTTGGATGATCAAGTGAATGTTCAGTGAGTCTGATCACTTGGCTGCAATGTGAGAACCACAAAATAACTTAGTCAATTGACTTTATGAAGTACCTTGCTTGCTATGGGCATGTAAATACTTTATGGCCATCCTTAGTATTTATTCTCAATTTGGCCAGGAACATCAGTGCAAAAGTGACCTTCCATTGATGTAAGAGTTTCTTGCATTATTTGAATCGATCACGTTTCTCTTGTCGAATTCACAAAGTCTGGGAACAAGAAAATGCTGTGATTCTTCCAAGAAAGCCTTCCTTCACTCTTCGCCTCGCGTAACATGAGATCTTTATCGGATGATCTCAGAAATTTGGCCAGAATTGATCAGAATTTGACCTGTCTCCCTCAGAAGAATTCCCACAATTCGGACATTATTCCACCGGTTACGATTCTCCAAATCCTCCAACTTCTCCCAGACGCGCTCCAATTCCCCCTTGGTCGCTAGCAGATAATTCCCACTCCGATGACTCCCTGGCTCGAGGCCTCCGGAGGGCCGTCAGTTTGAGCGCTTAAGTGTTTTTTTTTCTCCCCTTTTCTCCCCAATTTGGAATGCCCAATTCCCAATGCGCTTTAAGTCCTCATGGTGGCTTAGTGACTCGCCTCAATCTGGGTGGCGGAGGACGAATCTCAGTTGCCTCCACATCTGAGACTGTCAATCTGTGCATCTTATCACATGGCTTGTTGAGTGCGTTACCGCGGCGACATAGCACGTGTGGAGGCTTCACGCTATTCTCCATGGCATCCACGCACAGCTCACCATGCGCCCCACTGAGAGCGAGAACCACATTATAGCGAGATGCGTAAAAGAGCACAGCACAACTAAACCACTGCGATTTTCCAGTGATTTTCAGGTTTGAGCTTCATTAACATAATCGCTGGCCAGACAGAGGGAGACGAAGTGAGCATTAGCGTCTGCCAGCGGGAGGTTATTAAACACTTAAAAAACTGAAAAGCCACATCCAGCTTGCTTAACAAAATCACTCTGTCTTGTGTTCTTGACAAGTGACCAGTGACATTCTTCTTTTACTGGAGAACTGACAAAGACGTTAAGCTGACCTCAACGTTTTTCTTTGCAATTGTGTTTTTCTTTGACACTAAAATGACTAATAAAATCAGAAAGAAGAGGCACAACAGTCTGTTTTTATTGAACTAAATTTCTTTACTCACTGAAAGCTGCATATGGACATACGCATTCTACAGCAAACCTTGAGGGGATAAATACACATCCACACACATTCATAAGTTACTCCATGAATCACTTCCAAATTCACTCTATTACAATTTTTTATGCTCACACAGTACTTTTGTTGTTATTTTGGCAAGCTCCAAGTGACAGAATCAGAGAGAGAGAGAGTTGCAGTGAGTTTATAGGTGTTACCCATTCACCATTCTTAATCAGCAATTATGACATTCCTCCGACTGAAAACAGCGAGATCTTAGCAAAACAGTCTCTGTGTGTGACACTCTTGGCCAAAATCGAGTTGTTTTGAGTTTTCTACTGTGGTGCCTCAAAGCTCTCATGTCAGTGGTCAGTCAGTTTTCATCGCAGTCCGAAAAAAAAAAAAATCTGATTGCTCTCCATAAAAACAATTCTGATTGTCAGCTGACAATTTGTCGGACCAGGTGTGAATAGCACCATAGGAATCTATTGTTCCTATTCAAAAGTTAGTTCAGAATGAACATTCACACCTAAAATGCAAATTTGGTGTGAATATACCATTACTCTTTTGAAAAAAGTACATCGTTCCAGAAAAATTTATGCTATTGTGAAAATAGTTTTACAAGATTCAAGCCATTGTATAATGTAAGAGAGCGCAACAGTCTGGTTCCGGAAGTAAAAATCCCATTAATTATCCCAAAGATTAATTGATTTCAATGACTACTTATAAACCTTTAAAGACAGACCTACCATGAGCTACGAGGTTGTGCATTGATGGTATATGTCAAGTCATATTTATTTGTATAGTGCTTTTCACAACACACATCATTTCAAAGCAGCTTTACAGAAAATTTACAGATAGTCATCATTGTGCAGTTTGATAAAAACTTGATTATAAATTGTGTCTTAAGAAACAAATAATAATAATAATAATAAATAAGTAAAAAATAATCATTGTATTTAGACCCCAGTGTGCAAGCTAAAGGCGACTGTGGCAAGGAACACAAAACTCCATAAGATGTTGGTTAATAGAGAAAAATAACCTTGGGAGAAACCAGACTCACTGTGGGGGCCAGTTCCCCTCTGGCTAAACAGCATGAATATAATGCCAATATTAGTTATTTATGTACAGTGCAAGTCATGGTTTAAAATTAGTAAACTAAGTAATTGTTAAGGGCCAGTGTTTAAACTAAGATTTTGTATGAACTCTAAGATTGACTAATGTCTTTGAAGTTCATCCTGGATTAACTGAAGTTCACATTAATGCATTGTCCTTTGTTATCTGGCTGATGACGGCTTTTGTTGGTAATTAATTTATTATCTATGTATTCCATTTTAAGAGTGTAGTCCATCATTAGACCAAGGTGATGCAGGCAGAGATCAGTGAGGTGCATCGCAGTTCGACTGGCAGCTTGTGGCAGTTCATTTCGGTGAGGTCCATCTTAAATTCAAGGTTAAGGCTGTGGGGGCCTGGGTTGCTTAGCAAGTAAAGACGCTGACTACCACACCTGGAGTCGTGAGTTCAAATCCAGGGCATGCTGAGTGACTCCAGTCAGGCTTCCTAAGCAACCAATTGGCCCAGTTGCTAGGGTGGGTAGAGTCATGTTGGGTTAACCTCCTCATGGTTGCCATAATGTGGTTCTCGCTCTCGATGGGGTGCGTGGTGAGCTGTGCGTGGATGCCGCGGAGAATAGCATGAAGCCTCCACATGCGCTAGGTTTCCGCAGTAATGCGCTCAACAAGCCACGTGATACGATGCGCAGATTGACAGTCTCAGACGCGGAGGCAACTGAAATTCGTCCTCCACCACCTGGATTGAAGCGAGTCAATACACCACCATGAGAACTTAGAGCGCATTGGGAATTGGGCATTCCAAATTGGGGAGAAAAGGGGAGAAAAAAGGTTCAGGATGTGGCCAGTGAAGTATCCCATGTGTTATGGTTGGAGTTGGCTTCTGTTGAAGACATCCGTTTGTGATATTTCAATTTTATTGTTTGAATAGTCATATTCATGGTAAACAACTACATTACCCATGGTACAGCAGAGAAAGATCCACCAATCAGAGAACTGTGTCCAAATAAACCCCCGAAACATGTCTCTCTTTCTTCAAAAAGATATCAGATTTACTGCAGTTACTGTAACTGTGGTAACTTGTATTTGCCACAACTGTCATGAAAAGAAATAAATAAAAGACTGAAAGGTGAAGGTGAAATGATGTGAATTTGATGGTTTTGTAGTAGGACTATAATTGTAATTATTGAATTTGGGTCAGGACTCATTGCATCACATGATAACATGGCTGATCTCTAGCACCTGGAAAAACAATCAACACACTTAGTTCTGGTCATTATTGCAAAGTTTTTATCAATTTACTGCCACTTACGTTTATTATCCTCCTGTTACTGAACATGTAACCAGCCAATTTTTCCCACATTATAAACAATATGAGGTTGGTTTAAAAAAAAAAAAAGGCTTTAGTTGTTTCTGTGCTCCTTTGCCACCATAGGAGCAAAATCATACTGCCGCCCCATTCCTGAATCAGTCAGCACACGAGAGACATCTCTGATCCTGAAGAAACTTCAGACTGTGGTATGGAGTTCCTGAAAACAAATACTTTTACAGAAATAACTTTTTCTTTGAAAGGATATAAGCTTTATACTGTTCATATATAATATCTTATAGGTCAAGTAAAACAGTTATAACACATACACACATCACTACACTAAGCTGGACAAATACAGTACATGTTTACAGTCCTCCACTTACAAAATAAACAACAAATACATAAATAGTTTCAGTCAAGAAATTGTGTATTAAATAATACCAGGTTGACCCAATAAATGGATAATACTATTAATGTTGATATACATCTTTACCAGATTTAACTCAGAAACAATGTCCAGTCCAGGTCCCTTTAGCTTGAATTTGTGGCATCAAGAATTTGATAACTCTGAGTTAATTGGAGAGGTTGGTAAAGGTCGGTAAGGCACTAAGGATTCGGTTTTCACCATGCATGACAAATCCTAAAGGTGAGACATCCAATAAAGAAAGCTCAGATGTGCGCAGTGCAGATGCACAGTTTATGTGTCTCTGTACTCTCAGAGTATTGTTCCCTCCACGTGTGCCTGAGCAGTACAGCCGGTTCTCTTCTGGACCTCTTGCGGCCCTCTTCTTCAGAAGTCATGTGGGTCATCGTCCAGGGCAGGATGTGGGTTTAATGCAGTGGCCCTGAAACACGACCATGCCGGCCTGACAGTGGCATCCAGCTATGCAGGGCCTGTAACATGGGCCGATCTCGTTCCAGTTACTGCAGGTTTTAGTGCAGCCGGGACCACACGTGTCGTAGACTGCACCGTGTTTGCACTGTGTAGCTGCAGCACAAGAAGAGAAACTCAGGCAATGGCTCAAATAAAGAACAGAGACACCCTCCTACAAGGCAGGCATTATGCTGTCATTCATATTAAATATATATTATCAGAAAAATTCTAATGTATTACACTCTTATACATGTATTATTAAGCTTCCTGAAATAAAAAGCAGCACATAATGAATAAGAGTTTAAGTGGTTTCTGTCACTGGATGTGTCAGGTGTGACTTACTCAGGCAGGTGAGTTCTGGTCTCCAGTGCACATGTACACCCTCCCTTTTGCACGCTCGACTGTAAGCTATGAACGATTCACAGTAACAGTTCTTATGCACTGGACACTCGCACATGTCTGTTACGCATGACCTAAAGACAAGAGGGCATAGAGAGAGAAATTCAAGCAAAGACATTCAAGAAAAGGCAGAACACCATTTAAGCCAAATATCTATTCAGTACTGCGATAATTGGATCCAGCACTAACAAACAGACAAGGAAAGATAAATATTAACATTAACAATGGCATGTTGCTTTGAAGCATTTCTACATTTTTTTAATTTATTTTTAATTTATTATTATTCAGATAAATAGTTTTTAAACATTCGTTATTATGACTAAAAACATAACTAAAAAAATGAATAAAGGTAATTGTTTACACTGATCCCACGCCTTCTTTGTCTGTGAATTTTGCCATGCAAAGTTAAATGTGACTAAAGATTTGAGCCAGCAGGTGGCTACAAAAGACTGTCTTGTGTGTGCTATGAGCGAGTTGAGCTGACGTTGACAAACTGTGTTATCAGTCTGTGTGCAAATTTCTTTGAAGTCATCCAAAATTGTCTCACTCCATGATCGATCGGATTATTACTACACTATAGCTGAGAAATAACAGAGTTAAATTAACAGCTTCAGCATTACTGCCGATCACTGCTGAGAGTCATGACAGACGGAATAATCAAACACAGTTAGGGCGCCTACCTGATACAAGTTTCCGAGTTGGGAAAAAGATGTAAACTTTCAACATGGTGGAGGAAAGAACACTATATGTGTCAAAATAAGAGTTCCCCAAGAAATATAAAAAAATGAAACTGGTGTCCTCATTGTTTTTTCTCTGACAACAAAACACTTGAACATGAGTGAAATACTCGTAGGATAATTACGATAGCACACTACAGCTGAGGAATAGAGTTAAACTAACAGCTGCAGAATTACTGTTCATCACTGCAATGGATGCAGGTATTCACTCGCTCAGTCACTCTCTCATACACACACACATTCTTATATCTCCTATAACTTGTTAGAAACAGCCCAAGCTGTCGTTACTAGTTCTAATGTGTGGTTTTTGAATTAGTAAAGGAGGCTTGGGTGCATCTTTCAAACTAGCAACGGCAGATCCTCTGGCGTAAGAAAGTAGTTACACACACAAAAGAGATTTTTGGGGAAAGTCCTAAGTTTTTCCTTATTTATTTATTTACTTGTTTGTTGAACTGTTGTATAAAGCAATATCACACATGCAATTGTGCTGTATCGTCCATCATCAGCACGGCTGTGATTACCTGTGGAACTTGGCCGCCATACTAATAGATGGAGCACAGCACTCTTGCTCTTGTGATATTGAATATTGATTCATTAAATAAGACCAGAGATATATGTACCTGTAGAAGGAGGTGAAGTCTACAGCAGAATGGCACTTCTGAAACTCCCATGACTTGAGTTTTTGGCACGCTCGGTGTGCGCGGAGCTTCACTTTCACCGTGCCTGCACACAGGAAGGACGTGGGCCTGCGGTTTGGTACCTCACACACCTCGTTGTCCTCCACACGCCACGACTCTGCAAACTCATCCACGTCAAACTTGAAATGTCCGTCTCCTCCTAGCGTGTCATCTCGCCGGTGACCATTGTAGTTTCCACACAGACCACAGAGACGGTCCTTCAGATGTGGAGCTGCGACCACCTCCACCAGACTGTCCCCGTCCCATGTGATCTCCAGCCCTGAAGGACAAACAGCCACCATAAACATAAGACGTAAAGGAAATGTGCTGTTTTTATCTTTCTCATTTAAAATGCTGACATGCTGAATCACTAATTGAAGACTAGTACTAGAGCCAGTGTAATGGGACAAACATTAGTAAGTAAGAAGCACCACTTAGTTTGGCTTGTTTTGTTTCACTTGCTTTTTTGAAAGGGAAGATGTGATAAACTTAAAGGTCTACTGTAGGGTTGCTCCGATACCAAAATGTTGGCTTCGGTACAATACCAGCCCTTGTACCTCAATATCAATACTAATTTGATACTTAGGCAACAAATAAAAAATAAAAAAAACTTTTTGAATGAAATTACACAAAAATTATTAACAAAAAGAACTGCATAAAGTCTTACAGATAAAAATGATGCCTCTTCTATTTTAATTTTTCTGGATTCCATGTTAAATGCTTTAATTTAAAAAGATGCACAACAGAGCTTTACAGTATTAATGAAACATTAAATGAAAACAATCTGATTACCTGAGGCAAAAGGCTGCCATTGCTGAATCACAACATCCTGATATTCAGTACTGGTATTCAGCTTTTGTGATAGTGCTTATAGATAATAATACTAATAATATAACCATTTAATATTATATTATTGTTATTATGAGTATTATTGCTACTACTTTGAATATGACACTTTCATGCATCTAGTTAAATAAAGCTCTCATTTCAGTGGGACCTTTATTTTGAAAGACCTTTGAAGTTCTTCCTGTTTTTGAAGGGTTCGTTATATCAAACTTCCTGTGACTCGCAAGCTGAAATCTAAACTGCAATGATGAAAACGGTCATTTGAGAGTTCACAGCCGATTATACACTAAACACACTGCTCTGCAGAAGTATACTACAGGACACACTGCATGAAAATCAAGCAGTAGTAGTGTGTGTGTTTCGTGTGTGCGCGCACCTGCTTGTGTGTGTGTCTGAAGGAGATGACAGAGCAGGATAGTGCCTCTCATTTGTTCTGTGGCGCGCAGCGCATGTGACTGTATATTATTTAATTAAATTACATTACTAACATGAAAACACAAAGAGTATGAGACAAAGGGGCAGTGGTATCTAGACTAGAGGTAGGCCATTATATCGGTTTAACCAATTAATCAGTGTTGATAGCTGTTTTTTGTAACTATCGGTTATCGACACAAATCTAAGCAGATTGCTTTTTTGAATCATCCGTGTTGCACTGTGAGAATTCTAGTTAGAACAATATGGTTCTAAAGTTTAACAGCAGCCTCTAGAGGTGAAATAAAAACTTTTTGACTGTCACTGCCTGACAATATTCCTGCATATTTTTAATGCAAATTTGGTTATTTTGATTAGATAAATCAAGTGTTTTAAATTGACGCAAGGGCATGAAAAGAAAAAACTAATCTGGTGATATATATATATATATATATATATATATATATATATATATATATATATATATACATTGTCCTTAAAAGCTGCACTTTGTAAGATTTTTGTGGTTACAATTAACAAAAGTTAATTATTGAGTGAGTACATAAAAAAATCCATGTTTAAAACCATGTCCTTGTCTTACCCCGATTCACTACAGTGAGCCTACAATAATGATTTTTATTTTGAGGGAATTTGAGCTGTTGGGTCGGATTTGGTGCAAAATCGCAGGCATACGTCATTCCTCCTTGTGTGTTTACATCATATCCGTAAGCTGATGAGTCATGACAACAGCGGAGTGAAATCACTCTCCTAATGGATTTAACTGTTTTTTTTTTCTGTTTGGTGAAGTTGTTTACCTGCTATACTGCATTGATATGTTTTCTTGGAGGGTTGTTGAAGCTTATATTTGTCATGCTTTAATAAATCAAACATTACTCATGTGTACCGATCACAATGTGCTTATAAGATTTGTTTTTTCAGCGAAGTTACTGTTACATGTTTACTAATATTCATGACTTCTGAGTATTTTATAACATTGCTGCAGTTTCGAGATTCCCAAATTGTGTGTCTCTGAATGTGTGTGCAGCTGTTTTCTTAGGCTATTTTTTATTTTACCTCAGTAAAAGTATTTACTTTTTTTGTTCTGCCTGTCGAAGACCAATGGTCTAAACATTGCAAGCAAGTGTAAGCCAATACAGTATTTTGGAGCAATAAATCAGTTTACAGACACCTGCCATAATATCCATTTAGCAGATGTTTAAACAGATCTTAAAAGACTAGGTACATGGTTCCCCATGAGTTTATGCTCTCAAGTTGTCTACAATGTACCAGTGTCATAGCACAAATATTTATTTATTTGTTTAGCATGTAACATCTCTCTGTTGTAACTTTACTTCAAAATAAATTATTAAAAATGCATTACTGTGATTATTATATTGCATATTTCTGCATATTATTTTCATGTTAAATAAAGTTTCATCATTATTAAATCCTCATTTTTTCATTTTTATTTTACAGTATTATTGATTGCAGTGCATAAACCTGCTATTGACAGTTCACTTGCATTGTCCTCTGAGGGTGTAGATTGTTATATAAAAATATTCAGTTGGACTTATATCAGCCATTTCATCTTTCACCTATTAGTATGTGTAGTACAATACAAATATTAATGTGTATTGTGTAGTGGAAAAAACGCTTAAGAGTGTTATTTATCCTCCTCAAAGTAATATATCGGTTATACATTTTTAAGTGAATAACATAATATCAACATGAAAATAGCTCATCATGACTCTGCTCTGCAGGTCATCTCCAAGTCCTCAAACCATGAGATTCATCTGCCAGAAGAGCACTGCCTAATAACAACTGATGTAAAGTGTTCCTTCACAAGTACCTTGTAGTTTTATGCTTCAACCACTAAAAGTTACATAGTTTAGCTTTAATCTGGTCAATATATAGACAATAAAACGCCTGGTAAATACTGAAATATAGAGCCATGTCTCCGTCATTTAACAAAAAAGGGTCCTGAAATAAGTGTATTTCAGCCTAGACACAATGTTGAGGTAAACGATCAATATCACAATATAAACCCCAACAGTTGGGGTCTTGTATCACTCTGAAGTCCATTATCACAAAATAAACTCTTTCAAAGACATTAGTCATTAATCTTACAGTTCATACAAAATCTTAGTTTAAACATTGGCCCTTAACAATTACTTAATTTACTCATTTTAAACCATGACTTGCACTGTTTAGTCAGAGGGGAACTGGCCCCCACAGTGAGTCTGGTTTCTCCCAAAGTTATTTTTCTCCATTAACCAACATTGTATGGATTTTTGTGTTCCTTGCCACAGTCGCCTTCAGCTTGCTCACTGAGGTTCTAAATACACTTATTATTTAATTATTTATTTTTTTACACAATTTACAATCATATTTAATCAAACTACACAATGATCACTCTAAGACTTTATAGATATTACAGTTTCATTTTCTGTTAAAGCATGATTTTCTGTAAAGCTGCTTTGAATCGATGTGTGTTGTGAAAAGCACTATACAAATAAAAATGACAACTCAATTGCTGGCTGACTGTAAATTACCCCGCTTATTTGATTATGTACTAAACACAAAATTGAATGGACATGAAACAATGATTTGAATTGAAATTAAGTTATTATATAAGATGGAGACCGCAAAGTCTCAAGAAACAGCTGAATTCAACAGTTTGAGTAGAATTTTTATTTTGCGAAAATGACTGTCAGAATGTTCATTGTTGCTTATTAACTCTCCTATTATCTCAGGGTAATTTTTGAACAGGGACAGGTAAAGAATATGTTATAAATACTGCACATTTTTTGGAACTGGAACAAAGTGTTTTTTTGATGGTCTTTCCCAAGACCAAAATATATATATATATAGAATTGTTTAAGAGAAATAAAAATGTAAAACAAATAGTTCCTTCCATTGTCAATTTTGCCTTGTTTGGGAAGAACTAGTTGGTGATATGACAAAACATGACACGGCATGACACGGGTGTTGGGTTACTCTTGTTAACATTTTAAAAACGGCATCAATCAAGTCTGCACCCAGATAAGAGTGCTACAGCCACAGGAGAGTTATTGAAATCACAATCCTGTTGCATGGGTCGACCTCACGCAATAGGTCAATCCAGTTAGTGTGCTCTTTCAGAGGTGAGCTGTACCTGCGATGGTGGTGAGTTTGAGCAGATATCCATCCAGATCGATGTGAACTCCAGTGCTGTGGAAGGGCAGAGCAATGCGCGTGCCGTTCTGACGGACGGTTAGGTGTTGATGGAGACTGATGCTCAGGCCTGACATGTGCAGCTCCACTGATTTGGTCCAGGAGAAGGAGCGTGTACGCCGAGCGTCATTCTTCACCAGCACAGTGAAGCTGGTGGCAGGCGAGCAGTCCTTAGTGAGCACATATTTACACGTGCCCTGGAAGTTAAAGGTGCGGCCATCAAAAGTGTTATAGTGAGGGTCTCCAAAAACTGTACACACGCCTGGCTCTGGAGTTATAAAGAGAGTGATGGAGAGGATATTGGCTGGTGAAATATACACTTTGTTAAATGAGGAATGCATATTTGTGTGCAAACAGAAGTTTGTACATTTAGATGTGCCCTGACTGTAGTAGTGCTTGATTTTAATTATTAACTTTTAATTCTATTATAAGCTTTAGTTTCATTCTTTTACATTTCACAGCAGGAAGGTCATGTATGGAAAAAACTTACTGTCAGTGCACACAGGACAGCAGCCAGTACGATTCAGGATCTTATTCTGAAAAGACAAACAGAAAGATAGTAAAGACACACAGAGGGACAGATAGTGACTCACACTGACGCAGCAAAGGCCACAGACTGGTTAAATTTCCTGAACAAATCTACAGGGCCCCGTTTCCCAATAACGGTTGATCTTAGTTCTTAAGAGCATTTCTACGAGTGATTTTACAAATGTTCGTTATTATTTATGTGCGTTTCCTAAAGCTCTACTTAACGCAGGCATGTAAGGACGCACTTTACTGTAAGTGCTACTTAAGAGAGTCGCTGTCCATATTTGAGTGCAAAGTAGAGAGCTAAAGGCTGTGCTTTAGGAACATCTACTAACAAGCGAAGGTCTGCTTTTTGCTCCCCAAAGTGATAACGGCCATTGCTGCACATTGTGGTGTGTGAGTAAGTGCCTTTGAGTCTCTGGGAGGGAGATGAAGAGGTTGTAGAAGGTGGGAAGACGTTTTGACAAGCCAAGATAGACAATTTAATTTTAACACTTAAATATAACATCACCATTCCCTTTGAATTTAATTGGAAAAGAGTCGTGCTGCCACTTTGTACCAACTATGTGGTTGTGCACACAAATCTGTGTAGGTAATTTATTGATTTAGATCTAATTATTATTCAGTTATTTATTTGTCTATTTTAAGCATTTATTTTAAACTATATAATTATATATTAAATAGCCTAATAAAAAATATATGGGCTAATAGATACAGTATAATTATATTCTATAGAGTTACAAATACACTGGTGGCCAGAAGTTTGGAATAATGTAGAGATTTTGCTGTTTCGGAAGGAAATTGGTACTTTAATTCACCAAAGTGGCATTCAGCTGATCACAAACTATAGTCAGGACATTACTGATGTTAAAAACAGCACCATCAGTATTTGAAAAAAGTCATTTCTGATCAAATCTAGACAACAGCCATTACTCCAACACCTTATCCTTGAGTAATCATGATAAACTGATCATTTGGTACTAGAAAATCACTTGCCATTATATCAAACACAGTTGAAAGCTATTTGGTTTGTTTGTTTTTGAGTTGCCACAGTATGCAATAGACCTTAAGTTCAACATAAGGTCAAAAATGGCAAAAAAGAAACAGCTTTCTCTAGAAACTCATCAGTCAATCATTGTTTTGAGGAATGAAGGCTATACAATTCTTGAAATTGCCAAAAAACAAAGATTTCATACAAAGATGTACACTACAGTCTTCAAAGACAAAGTACAACTGACTCTAACAAGGACAGAAAGAGATGTGGAAGGCCAGATGTACAACTAAACAAGAGGATAAGTACATCAGAGTCTCTAGTTTGAGAAATAGATGCCTCACATGTCCTCAGCTGACAGCTTCATTGAATTCTACCCGCTCAACACCAGTTTCATGTACAACAGTAAAGAGAAGACTCAGGGGTGCAGGCCTTATGGGAAGAATTGCAAAGAAAAAGCCACTTTTGAAACAGAAAAACAAAAAGAAAAGGTTAGAGTGGGCAAAGAAACACAGACATTGGACAACAGATAATTGGAAAAGAGTGTTACGGATCTTAACCCCATTGAGCTTTTGTGGGATCATCTAGACTGTAAGGTGCGTGTGAAGTGCCCGACAAGACAGCCACACCTATGGCAAGTGCTACAGGAAGTGTGGGGTGAAATGTCACCTGAGTATCTGGACAAACTGACAGCTAGAATGTCAAGGATCTGCAAAGCTGTCATTGCTGCGTGGAGGATGAGAACTCTTTGAAGTAGTTTAAGAAGTTCTAAAAAAATTTCTTTTTCAAATTGTAGCAGTATTTTTCACATTATTAATGTCCTGAATATATTAAATATGGCAGACACATTGTGATCAGTTGAATGCCACTTTGGTGAATAAAAGTACCAATTTCTTTCCATAAGAGCAAAATCTGTACATTATTCCAAACTTTTGGCCGCCAGTGTAAACAAAATGTTAAATAAAGCTATCTGTGAAGTCAAAATATAGATTTAATTTTTTAACTGAGAATGTTGACCAAGCATAATTAGGTGGAGTATAAAATGAGGAAAGGAAAATTAAAAAGTGATCTCAGTAACGCAAAGATGCAGCAGACAAATGGCGGAAAAAGCTGAACAGCGGAAAGAACCGAAGGGCGGAAAGAGCCGAAGAGTGGAAAAAGTGTGTGTGTTAAATTCAAGCAGCCAAAATAGCGAGGGTAGAGAGTGCGGTAGATGAGAAAGCATGACGGATTAATGGTTCTGATCAGTAAATCTATGCACAGGACAGAACTTCTCGGTGTCTATGGCCAGCTCAGTTGAGAAAAGACTCGAGGACGAGCAAAAAACCAGCGATGCCGTGTTGGGAAGAGAAATGCATCAACTTGCTGGTTAACTCCAGGGATGCTGCTGGTATGCAAATAAAGTTATATTTTGCATACCAGCATATTTATGTTATATTATGACACATATTTATATTTAGACGAGAAAGGTGTCATTTTGCTGAAACAGTTGAATTTTTTACTTAAAATTGAAATGTGAAATATTGTGATGTTGTTTAGATAAAAACATTAAAAAGACCACAAGTAAAAGTTAGATCATGTATGTAAAAGTAGCTTTATTCATATATATTGTATTTTTCTTATACATTCAAATAAATTATAAATAATATTACATTATATGTTTTTAAGGTGATCAACCTGACTAACAAACAACATGTCAAACTGATGAGTAAACTAATTACTGAAAATTCTAAATAAACACCAATCAGAAGAAATTTTAAGAGTTATTTGGAGTTGTTCCATGCATCTCCTGTGGTTGACTAAGGGCCCTTTCGAGTTAGAATCAGAAGTTGAAGCTTAAAAATCTCAGTATAGTGTGATAATCTCAGAATTACCTGTTTAAAATTGTATGAAATGTAATTTCAAGACTTTCCTGCAGGTGTCTGCATAAGTCTATGTGCTTACGATGCTCTTAAGAGCTCTACGATTACTCAAGCAAACCTTCATTGTCAATGAGAGCTGGCAGCTTCTGGCGACACGAGCGACAGCAACCTCTGGCGACTAGATTTTGGCATGGCGAGCGAGAAGACAAAAGTTGTGAGGTGGGGTGACTTTCGGGAGCGACAACCAATAGGAGTGGAGACGGTGCCAGTGGAGCTCAAGTCACCCTTCTCCTTTGAGATAATGGAGTACTTTGAGATAATCTGTATGATTCAACTGTAACCACATACATGGATATAATAAAAAATGATGTGTGGAAAAGAAATGGTGGGCAGTCTGAGTGAGTTTGATTTGTACATTGATAGTTTGTTCATCTTATTAATGTTATGATGCATTAAGCACTGCTGCAGTTCATATAAAAACACTCTCCCCTGCAGAATGTGCACTTTTAGGGACAAGAAAACAGATTTTTGGTCAAATTAGAATGAAATCGTGGTTTTACTAGCAAAATGCCTAATTTGTAATCATATTTTCAAAAGACATGGCCAGGCGTGCAGTCAGGGGCGTAGATTCCTGGGGGGAGGTACAAATTTAAAACAAGCAAGTACAACCCCCCCCCCATTATTTATATCCTGATCAATGGAAACATGGTTAAATGCTTCACGCTAAAATCAAACTATTGATTTAAAGTTATTAATAAGAAGTATAGAAACAATATATTTTATGTTTATTGCAAATTATTCAAATAGATTCACAAATATATAAGTAGTTTGAGGGTGAAGGGAGAGCGACTCGACTGCATCATTCACAGTGAGTCATGGGAGTGGGCAGTTGCTGCAGAGCTCTTTTGGCGCACTTTGTTGGCAGCCATTCTCTGAATCGTGGATTATTTTCTTCAGGATCAAGGGTAGTGTAGTTATTTATCAGAAATTCTGCTATTCAACAAGTTTTTTAAAGATGAAGTTAAAATAACTGACTGATGGCTTCAGCAGAAGCATATACCATCGATTAACAACCTCTGAGCTAGGGCTGTCAACTGGGCAGATAAACTAAGTTCAAATTTTTACCTGAAATATTTTCAAAATTCGAATAATATTCTACTTTTAATGTCAGCTGATTTTTTTAAATTGACGTTAATTTCTTAGTCCACAAGAGGGCACATTAAATACATAAACCATACAGCACCATTATATTAATGCAAATAACATTCATGGCTGTCAAAAAAAGAGCATTCCATTTTCAACTAATGTGCATAAAATAAAGAAATAATTTTTTTAAGTCAAAAGCAATAGACAGTTCACATGGTGTTACACATACTGATGCCACAGTATACTACCCCCGACTCAAACTTCATAATAACAATGAAATACCACATTGTTTTTTATTCATTACAGTGTATGTAGTGTAACAATGAACTCGGTGATGAAGCAGCTCAGACTATGAGCCCAGGCAAGTGGCTGTTCTAACAGATGGAACACAACAGACTGGAACCGAACGCGAGGATTTCGAGACAGACACACATTTCCAAGTTGAACTTTCATGACAAAGCATTTAAAAAACTCATTACTTAATCTGAGAAACGCTTATTAAGAGAGCAAGACGCAATGACCAAGTACCTCCACCAACTGTAAGGGGCTGTTCACACCGAACACTTTTGCAACCATCCATTTGTTTTGCTATGTAAACATGCGCTAGACGAACATCTTTGTTTTTGTTTATTCATTTTTAGTTGCTGCGTCTAATTAAAAAGACATTTAAAAAAGCATATTGCGACACCTGCTTTCTGTTAAACTGTATTTGTTGCGCTGTGTCTAGCCTTTTTTAGTGTAAGAATGCGATCGATCTGAAGTCATCGTCAGTGCTTGGCACAAATCCATAATTCGAATACACAGTTTTAGCATTCAAATGTGTATTATTATTTTTTTTTTTTCTTAAATTCAACGAATATTTGAAATTTGAATCTTAATTTGACAACCTTACTCTGAGCTCACGGTAGGTCTGTCTTCAAAGAAAAATGAATGGTATTTTCACTTTCAGGACCAGACTGTTACGCTCTATTGTTAAGTAACAGTCATATTGTTTTGTTCTATGTTGTAATTGTGTGTGTGGAGCAGAGCAGTCCTGCTGTAGTTTCATGCTGTGAAGACTTTCACATGTTATAGGCTTTGTTTTGCTAGTTATAGGTGTGTTCTTGTACTGCTAAATAGAGGTTTAATTCTTGATTGCTCGTGTACTTAACAAAATTGCCAGCACTCATTAGTGTAAAACCTGTATGTCTACTTGTGAGTACACTGAGAAAGAACACAAACAAAGCGCAAAAAGAAAAGTTTAAATCTGTTCGTTTGAATAAAAATCAACCCCTGGGACATAAAAGATTGAAGTTGAATAAACACCCATATAGGAAAAGGCACTATAGCTGCGCATTTTGTGGAAATAACATTGCAGTATTTTAAATGTCATTATATTTCCATAAATATAAAGTATGTAGTGCATTTTTGTATCCTGCCTCCGTTGTTGTTTCTTTATCATTTAGTGCAGCACTTTTTTATAAAAGAACAAAATACAGATGACAATTAGATAGAACTGCAAACTGGGTTAGGTTTCTGGGTATGTTAACTTTTGCAAGGCATGATGACTTACCGAGGGGCAGCTGGTAATGGGAACACAATTCTTGGGCTGGCACTCAATATTTCCCTTCACACAGGTGCACAGAGTGCAGTTAACTGATGACCATCTGTCACCATCCTACACAAAAAGAGATAAACTCATTATTTTCTGATCTACACGGTCTTCCATACTTTCAGAAAGTTTGTCAAAGCAACTTAAAGTGCATTCAGGCTATACAATTTATCAGTATTTGTGTTTCCTAGGAATCAAACCCATAACCAGTTGAGCTGAAAGAAAACCTATCCTTCCTTGCAACACTTTATCACACATTTATTTTATCTATTTGTCCATGTTCTTGATTGTCTCACCCTGTAAATCTTGCTCTTCACCCTGCAGTACTTCACATCCTCCATCTTGAGAACAGACTGGCACTCTTCACAGCATGCGCGGCCGTGACAACTGCCGGGCGGCGAGCACCTCGTCCTGCACACCACTGTGGAGTCCACGCACGTGCAGCTGGTGCAGTTGTCATAGCTGAAGGATGTGCCGTTCTCATAGACCTCACTATGGAATAGACAGCTGCCAAACGACAGGTCAAACACCTTCCTCTGGCCTACAGGAGACAATCATCACCCTGTTATTTTAAATTTCTCTTGTCAGGAAGCCATCTGAAGTGAGTGACAACAATGCAGGTTGAGTGAGATTGTTGATGGTTGCACAATAAATCCCACACTTCCTTCCCTAATGATTTAAATGAATAATTGACCTAAACATGAAAACTCTATTGTTGAAAATGATGTTCTGAACCTGTTTTTTTCCCATTGAGCACAAAAGTAGAAAACTATACGAAGCTCTTTTCCATAAAACAACAGGTCACAGTGACCATGTTTGTCAAGCCCACCAAAAAGACTAAAAATTAAGGCCGGGTAAAAATATAGATTTTCCAATTAATCACAAATTTCATTTGAACGACACAGATATTATTTCTTAAAATCCCTAGATTGATCTTTTACTCTACACACAATCCTCTACACTGTGCATAAATCACTTGCATATTCAAGATTTACATATCAGTGTAAATACTTGTAAATTGTACCAATACATGTAAACAATACACGTCACAACATATACACTTACCGACCACTTTATTAGGAACACCTGTAGACATACTTATTCATGCGATTATCTAATCAGCCAATCGTGTGGCAGCAGTGCAATGCATAAAATCATGCAGAAACGGGTCAGGAGCTTCAGTTAATGTTCACATCAACCATCAGATTGGGGAAAAATAGGATCTCAGTGATTTTGACCGTGGCATGATTGTTGGTGCCAGATGGGCTGGTTTGAGTATTTCTGTAACTGCTGATCTCCTGGGATTTTCACACACAACAGTCTCTAGAGTTGATCTAGATAACATCCAGTGAGCGGCAGTTCTGCAGATGGAAACGCCTTGTTGATGAGAGAGGTCAGCGGAGAATGGCCAGATTTCTTCAGGTAACGCAGAGCAAATCAGAATCAGAATCAGAATCAGAATCAGAATGAGCTTTATTGCCAAGTATGCTTACACATACAAGGAATTTGTCTTGGTGACAGGAGCTTCCAGTGTACAACAATACAAAAACATTACAAAAACAGCAGCAAGACATAGATAATAATAAAAAAATAAAAACGAATTATACACATACGTACAGACACACACATACATACATACACACATACACATGGGTAGTGCAAATCTAATACAATCTCTTATGTACAGTGTAAATACAAATCTGTTATGCACAGTGCAAATGTTTTTTTGTTTTGTTTTTCAGAGGAATGAAATGGCGGAAGAGGTTGGATGTGTTGGATAAATATAAGAAAGACTAAACTGTGTATTGCACATAGTTATTGCTCAATGGGGCAATTTAACTGTTCATGAGATGGATAGCCTGAGGAAAAAAACTGTTCCTCTGCCTGACGGTTCTGGTGCTCAAAGCTCTGAAGCGTCGGCCAGAAGGCAACAGTTCAAAAAGGTTGTGGGCAGGGTGAGTGGGGTCCAGAGTGATTTTTCCAGTCTTTTTCCTCACTCTGGAAATGTATAGTTCTTGAAGGGGGTGGGGGCAGGGGGCAACCAATAATCCTCTCAGCAGTCCGAACTGTCCTTTGTAGTCTTCTGATGTCTGATTTTGTAGCTGAACCAAACCAGACAGTTACTGAAGTGCAGAGGACTGACTCAATGACTGCTGAGTAGAACTGTATCAGCAGCGCCTGTGCCAGGTTGAATTTCCTCAGCTGGCGAAGAAAGTACAACCTCTGCTGGGCCTTTTTCACAATGGAGTCAATGTGGGTCTCCCACTTAAGGTCCTGTGAGATGGAAGTGCCCAGAAACCTGAATGAATCCACTGCTGCCACAGTGCTGTTTAGAATGGTGATGGGGGTCAGTGTTGGGGTGTTTCTCCTAAAGTCCACAATGATCTCCACCGTTTTGAGCGTGTTCAGCTCAAGGTTGTTTTGACTGCACCAGACAGCCAGCTGTTCAACCTCCCTTCTGTATGCAGACTCATCGTCATCTCGGATGAGGCCAATGACAGTGGTGTCGTCTGCAAACTTCAGGAGCTTGACAGAGGGGTCCTTGGCTGCAGTCATTGTTGTAGAGGGAGAAGAGTAGTGGGGAGAGCACACAGCCCTGGGGGGCACCAGTGCTGATTGTACAGGTGCTGGAAGTGAGTTTCCCCGTCTCACAAGCCGCTGCTTGTCCGTCAGAAAGCTGGTAATCCACTGACAGATAGACATGGGAACAGAGAGTTGGTGTAATTTCTTCTGGAGTATAGCTGGGATGATGGTGTTGAAAGCTGAACTGAAGTCCACAAAAAGGATCCTTGCATATGTCCCTGGTCTGTCCAGATGTTGCAGGATATGATGCAATCCTATGTTTACTGCATCATCCACAGACCTGTTTTCTCGATAAGCAAATTGAAGGGGATCTAGAAAGGGTCCAGTGATGTTCTTCAGGTGGGCCAACACCAGTCTCTCAAATGATTTCATGACCACAGACGTCAGGGCGACAGGTCTGTAGTCATTAAGTCCTGTGATTTTTGGTTTCTCTGGGACAGGAATAATGACTGAGTGTTTGAAGCAGCATGGGACTTCACACTGCTCCAGTGATCTATTGAAGATCTGTGTGAAGATGGGGGCCAACTGGTTAGCACAGAATCGAAGACACGTTGGTGAGACACCATCTGGGCCTGAAGCCTTCCTCGTCTTTTGTTTCTGAAAGATGTGGCTCACATCATCTTCACAGATCTTAAGTACAGGTTGAGTAGCAGGAGGGGGGAGGAGGGGGGTTGCAGGAGGTGTTGGTGTTTGTGTGAAGTGAAGACCAGAGTGGGTGTAGGGTGTGAGATTAGGCCTTTCAAATCTGCAGTAGAACACATTCAGGTCATCAGCCAGTTGTTGGTTCCCTACAGGGTTGGGGGTAGGAGTTGTTTCATGCCACTCCACACTGATGCATGGTCGTTAGCTGAAAACGTGTTTTTCAGCTTCTCAGAGTATCTTCTTTTAGCCACTCTGATTTTCCTGTTCAGTGTGTTCCTAGCCTGATTGTACAAGACTTTATCCCCACCCCTGTAAGCATCCTCTTTGGCCTGACAAAGCTGCCTGAGCTTTGCTGTAAACAACGGTTTGTCATTGTTGAACTTTAAATAAGTCCTAGTAGGAATGCACATATCCTCACAGAAACTGATATATGATGTAACAGTATCCGTGAGCTCGTCCAGGTCTGTGGCTGCAGCCTCAAAAACACTCCAATCCGTGCAATCGAAGCAGGCTTGTAGTTCCTGCTCTGCTTCATTGGTCCATCTCTTTACAGTCCTTACTACTGGCTTGGTTGATTTTAATTTCTGCCTGTAGGTTGGAAGAAGATATACCAGAAAGTGATCAGAGAGTCCCAAAGCTGCTCTAGACAGAGCGATATGCATCCTTTATTGTTGTGTAGCAATGATCCAGTATGTTCCTGTCTCTGGTGGGGCATGTGATGTGCTGTATGTATTTGGGCAGTTCGCATGTGAGATTTGCTTTGTTAAAATCCCCAAGAATAATAATAACTGAGTCTGGGTATTTTTGCTCTATGTCTATGATTTGATCAACCAGCTGTTGCAGTGCTGTGTTCAAACACGCGTTTGGTGCGATATACACACTCACCAGAATAAACGAGGAAAACTCCCGCAGCGAGTAGAAAGGCTTACAGTTAATAAAGAGCACTTCCAAATTAGGACAGCACCTTTTTAACATTGTTACATCTGTACACCAACTTTCACTGATATAAAAGCATGTTCCACTGCCTCTTGTTTTCCACTCTGAACAGCTGGAAGCCCGGCAGGTGTAACGCGCTGTCCGTAATGGCTTCCCTCAGCCAGATTTCTGTGAAGTATAAGGCAGCAGAGGTTGAAAAGTCCTTGTTTGTGTGGGTGAGGAGATGTATTTCTTTTTTTTTTAGGAAGAGAGTGGAGATTCGCTAGGTGAATACTCGGCAGCGCTGTTTGAAATCCGTGCGGATGAAGTTTGACCAGCACACCGGCTCGTCTCCCTCGCCTGCATCTCTTGAACACCAGAGCTGCACCTCCATCTAAAATGTCTAGCAAAACATCTGAATATTCGAAAACCGGGAAAAGATTATCTGGTACATGCTGTCGAATGTTCAGTTTGTCTCTGTTAAAACTGACTGGAAAAAGATTACTAAACACAGAACAAACAAACAAAAACAACAAAAGAACTGAGGAGCTCCACACCGAGGCAGCCATCCACGGCGCCATCATGATAGTGGCTCAAAGGCATCAAAGGCCTTGGCAAAATCCATTGTAATTTGTGTGCACACTGAGCCCAAAACATCACAAGCCTTGTACACAAAGTCTATCAAACCAACTAAATTGTGTGTTGTGGAACAGTTCTGTTAGCTGCCAAACTGCATAGGATCTAGATTTGGAGTGATGTCATTCAGAATTCATGCTGTTGATTACCACAGAAAACAATTTTGACTCATGTCACAGATGTCATCAATGCAGCTTAACTTGCATTTAACCTGGAACTTTCCTTTAATGATGGTGTGTGGCAGTCTTTATTGTGGATTAACAAGACTTTGCAAAGTTGGCGTGTCTTGAGCTTCTGGTTTGATTGCTGGAGCCTTTGCCCCAAAAACATTGCCAACCATTTAATGGAAATAACTTACCCTGACATCTCGGGCAGCACTGACCAGGCAGGGTGTGAGTGAGATGAGACGGACAGGAAAGAACCGGACACACCAATTTATGACACATACTGTGACCTCCCTGGCAAAAACACACACGACACTAACTGGTTTGAATAATAGCGTTAAAGAAAAATAACTATGGTTCGTTTCACTGAACTATAAATTACTACGCAAAAAGTATTTCCACATGTTAAAATACTGACGGTCATCACCTAAACTGAGGACAGCATCACATTTACCCATAGTGCTATGATTTGGGCATTAAAAAAGTGTTCCTGAGTTGTTTTCTCCTTAGTCTGTGAATAGTTGATACTCACAGTGCAGATGCATTTGATACATGGATTTCCTTCAGGGTTAAACTCCTCTTGTTCTTTATATAGACGCCCTTCAAAAATACACCCTGTGAACACCAAACATATACAAAAGAACTATGATGAGAATCTGGCTGAACACTACTTTAACACACAAAGACCCACAAAGATAGGCCTACTTAAATCCATGCAGGTAATCGTAGAAGTTAAATTATTAAGGAAATATGCAGAATGTAGCACCGATTTATGAGTATCACTTTTAAAGTTATTTAACAGCAAGGTTAGGTCTGCCGGAATCACAACCAGTTCTCATCATTTATAACTCTGCTTTACAATGAAGCAAATGACATCTATGTTAATATTAAGGCATGATTTTCAATCAAGCTGTTCACTGGGGGCTTTTAGACATTTAAGACATTACAATATGATTTTCTGCAAAGCTGCTTTGAATTTATGTGTATTGTGAAAAAAATATAAAAACAAAAATGACTTGACTTGAAAGTGTTAAAGACAAAACTAAACTGTTTATAAAACTAACACACACACACACACACACACACACAAGCGTAGCAACATTCACTCACCTGGGCAGGACGGGCAGCATTTCTTCGGGTGGATTTTGGGGTTCTTACAGTGAATGACGCACCTCATTTCTGCTTCAGTGACGACACCTTCCTGTCCAAAACAAAATCAAAATGAAACTTTCAATGTTTCTCTTTGCATGTTTGATTTTGTGCTGTCTACGATGACTTGAACAAGAAAGTGCATATATTGTTAGATTAGGCAAAGATCAACACCGATTTCACATCTAGTGTTAAATGCTGTTGATATACTTTATACATGTCATGCACTAAAGCCAGTTATGTTGCCATTTTCAGTATAAGGTTTGGAGTTATAGTGTTATTTCATTTTGTTTTAATGCTACCTACAGTATACGGCTTACAATTGTTTAAGGTTAATAACCTAATGTAGTTTACTCTACTGTAACATCTCTAAAGATCAGATGAACAATCATATGAACTCAATCCATGTTTTCTGTGTTTGGTTGTCATGCAGCACTATGTGTTATAAGACAATATTCTTTATAATCTTTATGACAATGAATGGACATGTTGAAGTAAAATCAGCTGTCTGCCTCACCTGACAGCTGTATGTGACACAGGGTTTGACAGGGCTGATCCACTGATGGGAGCTGTTGTACAACTTCCCGTTTAGATGACAACCTGCAGAGAAAGAAGGGGGGGGGGGTCAAAATTATCAGGATACATTTTAGGTCATGCCATTGTGAAATCTGAGCCATGGTCATTATTACAACTATCATTTAAGTCCTCACAATGTGGTGGTACATTGAACATTTGTTGCTCTTAAAGTAATAGCAGTCTATCAAATACACATTCAACATATAAACACCATTTACATATTCAGATTTAACTGAGATTGAAATTCAAGTTACTGATCTATAATTCATTGTGTGAAGTACACATTCATGTTATGATTATTACAAATGTTTCATTTATTATATGATGAATATAGGTGTGCTTTATGGTGAATTCTACATTCCCAAGAAAGTGTGAAAACATGGGATGACCTCTGACCTCTCTTCAGAATTCTAAAGACATTAAAACCAACCAAACAAAATATTCGCCCAGATGAAAGAACTCAACATGATAGGAATGAACAAACAACAACAACAACAACCAAAAAACAAAAAAAGATGGCCATGAAGTAGTCACTCTCGTCCATAAGGTGGCAGTAATGCTAAAACACACAACATGAATTTTAACCCATGAAAGCATTGTTTCAAAACGTTTCAAAAATTACTAAAATCAAAAACAAACTTAGAAAATATTAATTTCATATAATAATTTTAGGTATGTTTCCTGGAGGCAACCTTGTGCGACAATGGAAAGAAATTAATCAAAGATGGATTTTTATTTATTTAAAAATTTGAAGTGAACATGGGTGACAATACATTTTGTGGATGTCAAAATACTAAAAATGTAAACAACAAAAAAAAAAAAAAAAAACTCCAATATACTCTATAGTTGCTGGATGCGGAACATTGAGTTTATTTTTATTTATACAGGGAAAAAAGTAAAAACAATGTTTTCTAGGCCCAATTCAGAATTGGTCCTACAGGCCAAAAAAGAGAATGAGAAAAAAAGAATAAAAAAGGAAAAAAATATTCCACTGTCACACAATTAAAAAACATTTTTCAGCAATTCCTCATAAGTAAGGGATAATGTACATTCAGCCGGTTGTTAAAATAAACCCTTTTTACAACTGGCTGACCGTACATTATCTGCTTATTACATGCCTTCTAACCAAATAAATAAATAAAAGGACATAAAATATTGATTTGCATTGAAATTATGATACTACGAGAAAAGAAAGAAATCGCTGATCAGCTGAATTCCACCTCTGGTTTGAGTTCTACTAGTGTTTATTTTGTGAAAATTACTGTCGGACTGCTCATTATCCAGCTTATTACAAGACTACTTGCCAAATAAATAAATAAATGGACATAAAACACTGATTGAGTTCATATTATTTTATTAGCTTACTTGTAAAGATGTCAGAGTGATACGAAAAGTAGGAAAGATTACACGCAATACCCACATGGCCGGACTGACTTGTCTTAAGCCCAAAATATATTTCGGTCAGATGTGAACGCAAGCATCTGTGTACAGGACACGTGGTGCAAATTTCTTAATTAACAGTGCTCGAGCACTGAACGCACAGTATGCGAATACGCCTGGAATTATTTGCAGTAATTAGTGGGTCCACAAGGTGGCAACACTCACATTTGAGTCATTGCTGTCATGGAGAAGTGCTAGATGAAGATTGAATTGCCATTAAACAACATGAGACAAGTGTGGAAACATCAACAGTGGATGTGCACGTCAAGAGCACGTTTGAGGAAGTCAGGAGACACCTGCATTTGTATAACTCGAGTCTGAAGGAATATAAAGACATCTTTATGGGTCTAAACTAAAAAAAAAATCATATTTTTTGATGGGTGTAAAATGACCACCAGGATGTAGTGTGACCAAGAAATAGCTTTTTGTGGTTTTATTCAAAGTCATCCCTTCATTATTAAACCTTTTATTGCCATCTTATATTCATTATATGCTTGCAAAGTGAAGAAAATGGGTTTGTTTCCCTGAGAGAGCATCATGCAATAGAGGGTTAAACCCCAGTCAGCTGAAGAACACAGATCATTAATTACAGACAGTAACTGTATTTTGAAGTATTTCTCATAGTTCAGTGTGTTTAGTTCACTTACTAGTGCGCTAGTACTGACCTTTGCATCTTTCACAGCAGGCTCCTGTCTGTTTGACAACCAGCGCACAGTCCGCTAACACCAGTGCACACTTCTCCTGCTTACAGTCTGCTCTCTTATCCTGTAGAAAGAAAAGAGAGGATTAGAGGACAATATCCCTTATAATGTAATATTTTAAAATTTTACTTGGCCTGACATTGCGACAAAGGCAAGCTCTGAATTTTGTAGAGAAGTGTGTGATGTGTTTGAGTGAATCATGTTTGGTTGATGACAGCAGATAAATGCAGGTATACATGAAGATAGGAATCATCTTTCACTGCATCAATGATAAACCCTTCCTGTATTGATCTCCATTCATCAAATCACACGGTACAAAATCAATACCAGACATTCATCAAGCAATCATATCTGCTCTCTCTCTCTCTCTCACACACACACACACACACACAACATGACCCACAGATGTTAAATAACCCCAATAAAACCTTATTCCAACAGTTTTATTCAATACTGAACTGCTTTTCTTGCACATCACTGTCTGTGTTTGCGGTCAGGTGGAGACATTAAAGACTGCCATTTTGATCATGTGTACTCATCCATATCACAACAATGTTACATAACCCATCCTCCATATCACAATTCATGTTATGGGTAGCACACCACCAAACCACAAAAAGAGCCGCTATACAGGCTAGTCCAATACCAGAAATCAGCCCAAAAAGACACACAAGAACTTAAATACAGACAAACAGACTGAAGCTTCACCAAAACTTCAGTCATTAACTTTTATTGCATCATCACAGTTTAGTGAATACCATGGTTTCCAGAGTTTATTCAAGATCCTTGAATATTAATTCCAATGTGGATAAATATTCCTCACTTTCTGACAATGTATCAGTTTATCAGGGCTTGTTTATATCACTAGGGTTTGTTGTTCTCAATATCTCTGGGTTGCTCTCTTAACACATCTCTGTCTTCACTTCTTTAACTTTCCTTTCAGTCAACGTTCCCCAAAGCGCCAGAGCACAGGACAAAACTCAAGCCCTGTGCTGAGCTAGCACGAAAAGCCAAAAAGTCTTGTTTGCTCACCTCTGAGAGGATCCAACAGTACCAGTTCAAAACAGATCATTTCATAGATGGACTGTTATAATCAGCCATCTGAAATCTGCAAATGGCACTATAAATATTTGGCCTCTCTTCTCTCTCAGGTGAACTATGACTCTCAGTGCCTTACTAACACTCAGTTGCTCCAAGGTTTCAGGTCTGTACTTGCCACTTTGAGGCAATATCTTTCTCTCTCCTTTCTCTTGTTTATTTAGCACATCATAAATAAAGATGTACAAGAACAACTATAATGCTCATGTCGAATTTCTCACCAGACAGACGCAGGAGATGCAGGGGTTGTCTGTGATGTTGGGGATGTGTAACACCTCTCCCTCGTTCTCACAGCTCGCCTCTGTGCCTGAATGAACAACACAATCACAAATTCACAACACTTTACATGAGCTATTTCATCTAAATATTTTACTTTTTTCAACAAACAGTATTGTCTGCAAAGTCTGCAAATCACTAAATATTCAGTGTGTACAATGTTCTTGTTTAGTTTAATTACCTTTCACAAAATATATGACAGCAAGTCACATTTTATTTTTACAATGGTTACTATTGAACTCCATGCACTTACTGTGTTATTTTGTTCCTGGTTACTTTGTGGAGCTGCTCTGCTTACACTCACATATTGTTACTGTTAATAATACAGTGATTAATAATAGTAAAATGTAACATGTAACACGGACACTGTAAAATAGTGATACTAGACTGTAACAGCTTTTTACTGAACATTAATTCTGTTTCAAAAGTAAATCTAATTAAGATTAGATATTAAATGTTAATAATATAGTAATAAGTAATAGTAACATGTAACGTGTAACACAGACACTGTAAAATAGTGTTTCTAGACTGTGACATTTTTAATTGAACATTAATTCTGTTTCAAACTCAAGCAAATCTAATTATTATTAGTTATTAAATGTTAATAATATAGTTATAAATAATAGTAACATGTAACAGACACTGTAAAATAGTGTTTTTATTCTGTAACATCTTTTCACTTAACATTAATTCTGTTTCAAACTTAAGTAAATCCAATTATTATTATTAGTTATTAAATGTTAATAATATAGTTATAAATAATAGTAACATGTAACTTGGACACTGTAAAATAGTGTTTCTAGACTGTAACATCTTTTCACTGAACATTAATTCTGTTTCAAACTCAAGCAAATCTAATTATTATTAGTTATTAAATGTTAATAATATAGTAATAGATAACAGTAACGTGTAACACGGACACTGTAAAATAGTGTTACTAGACTGTAACATCTTTTCACTGAACATTAATTCTGTTTCAAACTGAAGTAAATCGAATTAATATTAGTTATTAAATGTTAATAATACAGTAATAGATAAAAGCAACATGTAATGTGTAATACGGACAGTGTAAAATAGTTTTATTAGACTGTAACATCTTTTACTGAACATTGATTCTGTTTCAAACTGAAGAAAATCGAATTATTATTAGTTATTAAATGTTAATAATATAGTTATAAATAATAGTAACATGTAACATGGACACTGTAAAATAGTGTTTCTAGACAGTAACATCTTTTCACTGAACATTAATTCTGTTTCGAACTCAAGCAAATCTAATTATTATTAGTTATTAAATGTTAATAATATAGTAATAGATAATAGTAACGTGTAACAGGGACACTGTAAAATAGTGTTACTAGACTGTAACATCTTTTCACTGAACATTAATTCTGTTTCAAACTGAAGTAAATCGAATTAATATTAGTTATTAAATGTTAATAATACAGTAATAGATAATAGCAACATGTAAGGTGTAATACGGACAGTGTAAAATAGTTTTATTAGACTGTAACATCTTTTACTGAACACTGATTCTGTTTCAAACTGAAGAAAATCGAATTATTATTAGTTATTAAATGTTAATAATATAGTAATAGATAGCAACATGTAAGGTGTAATACGACAGTGTGAAATAGTTTTATTAGACAGTAACATCTTTTCACTGAACATTGATTTTGTTTCAAACTGAAGTAAATCGAATTATTATTAGTTATTAATTGTTAATAATATAGTAATAGATAACAGCAACATATAAAGTGTAATATGGACAGTGTAAAAATAGTTTTACTAGACTGCAACATCTTTTCACTGAACACTTGATTCTATTTCAAACTGAAATCTAATTGCTATTGAAGGTCCACCAACTTGCTCACAGCAAAATTCACGTGTATGGTAAACGAAAATATATTACCAAAAACGGCGCAATTTTGCCTGTTTTACCTAAAAACATGTTAAATAATTTCATAAAAGCCAAATTCACACCAGCACAATGAGACAACAGATCGTATTCGTCAATAAAACTGACCTGATGTGATTCTGAACATGTTTTTGTGGTGCATGTGTATTTTATATGACACGCACATGTGATGTAGATATATTTGGCAGAATGTTTAAATGGATTGAGAACACTACTGCTTTCATTTGAGACGTTCAATTTCGTTTAGTTTGAATGATTCTTACCTGTGATTAAAGGTGCAGTTAATTGTGTTGCTTGGAAAATTAAAAACCAGAATAAGAGGTTGTGGGTTACTGGAGACAGACACAGCATCCTAAATTCACTCCAGACGCAGGGAAAAGAAAAAAGAAAAAAAAAGAAATATGATGATGATAAAAAAATAATATTATCCACAGCCTGTAGAAATAGTTTGCGTTATGATCCTGAGGGAAGGAGACATCGGTGTCACAGGGGATTTAATCCCACAACATTTAGCGATGGACCGTCAGCCGAACATTATAATGACAAAAGCAGAGCAGCAGAGTCCAAAAACACGTCGACAGCGACCTTCTTGAATATCCAAATTCGCGGGTCACAAACTCCCCGAAGAGCCCAAATCAGAGATAAGATCCCGAGATCTTCTGAAGAAAAGCCTGTGGAGAGATGACACGGCCATGATCCCAGTGGAGATAAAGATGGATTTTGAGTTGGAGATGTCCAGCAGGTCTGGTGTTTGGTCAGAGTGATTTGGTTTGATCACCGGTTCCTCGTTCTGAGGTGCTCGGGTGCGCGCGGCTGCTCATGTCTCGAGACGCCGAAACTCCACGAGCTCCAGATTTGCAGTTAAACATTCCCGCGATGTGGGACTGTCCTCTAATCCACACAGATCTGCTCCTCTCTTTTTAAATGCCTGTGTTGGGTTTAATGCCGCAGATCTGCTGTAGGGTGAGGTATATTGAGATCCGCCCTCAGCACTCATGTGACTTCACCTTCAAACAAGTGTTTCAGCCCTCTTTAAAGACGCTAAAGATCGACAGGAGCATGTCATTCGCATGTAATTCTTTGTCATCTCGTTTAGAATAACAAGGGCTTCATCCATGGACCATTATCTAGAGTAGGTGCCAAGTGCTCTCAGATATCCAGAAGCTACAAGCACAAAGGATTTTGGCCATCTGCATCTCAAAGATCAAATTAATATATGCTTTAAAACAGACACTAGTCCCTATCTAGTTTACATATACATGGGAGACTGTATGACAGGAGGATTATTTCTTCTGAAGGTAGTATGTAGACATGTCTGTGAAGACCATCAGTCAGGGAATCGTTTATTGCTGTAATATTAGTCACTAGATAGCGCCAAAGAGCATTTTTACTGTAGTTCTTACTAACTCACCTGGTGACAATTCCTTCAGCCAAACTCAGAGAATTACAGCCGGCTTAACTAAACTCTTTATTTAAATAAGCTTTAATAATGACGGGGTTTATTGGTTTAATCATCAATAATAAGTGGTACCAGACCCACAGCAAACAGAAAAACCAAAGCTAGTTGTCAGAGTTTTGGTAGTCAGTTTCTGTATAGGCACATACCATGAAGTCATGGCTACAAAAAAGGCTATTGAACATTTCCACATAAAGTTATCACTTGTCCTGAGAACACAGTTCAACCTTTTGGTTAAAATCTGCCTTCATGATACCAAACTCTTGTTTTAATGCCAGTGTGGTTGATAACAGAAATATGATTATATGAAAGTTTAGTTTGAAGGATAGAATTCACAGAAACCTTTGTTTACACTTTACATTAATGTTCCCTTTGTAAAGGGTTTATAACAGGGTTCCTTAGTTACTTCTATGCAGTTATAACAATATGTATAAAAAGGGTAACTTTCATTCAATACCTGTCAAATAGTAATCCATTTTACCTCACATGCTATAAAATCATAATAAGTCTCATTCAACCTTACTAACCTATGAAAATGTACCTTAATGTAAAGTGGACTTACTGTATGATGCATTTATTAAGAAGCCAACATTAGAAACCTATGTGAATAAAGTTCAGTGTAGTTTAATGGTCATCGGGTTTTATTATGTGATATGCAGTATGCTGTGAATGAGCATGAAGAGCTGAAGAAGGTTTTGGCTTAAGGATTTAAGGTAACTAGGACTAGGTAAGCAGCATTAGCATAATTCTTTTGACATCAATGTAACAAGGAAAGTGACAACACAAGTGAGTCAAGACATTACAGTAATGAATATAGACACAAAAGCAGACTGTAGAAAAATGACATAATCCCTCCTTTTAACCTCATTATAATAGTCTCTTTTTGCCAAACTGTGACACAAATCATGTATTAGGGCATTTTATTAAAATTAGTATGAATAAGTGTTTTTATTAAGCATTTATAACACACAAGAAGTTTACTGTTTAGCTAAGTATTGGATTGAAATCGTTCTTTTTATGCATGTTGTTATAACTGCAACTAAATTATTTATAATGCATTTATAAATAACTTATTAGTCATTAACGAACCCCTTTATAAACCATTAACAAAGGGAACATTTGTTGAATGTTTTGGTAACAGTTCACAGTAGTTTTAAACTAGGTGTTTGAAACCAACATTGCTAATTACTGCTAGGGAAAACAAGAATTTGTGTAATCAGACTTTTCAGTCAAAACCATATATTTACTGAACCCTTGTGCCAACTAGCCCCAGTCTTCCCTATTTCAAACCAAGGACAGAGATGTTTTTAATGAGAATGCAGTGTGATATGAATGTGAACTGTTGTTAATCATTAGAAATGGATATAGCAGTTCTCATCTAGCTTACAGTATGATGTACAGTCAGTATGTGGATAGATTTAGGATATGACTCATTTCTTCCCACTAACAGCACTGGTGAGTGATGATTTTGTGTAACGGAGGATTCTAGATAAATGGCCCTATCAAGTTGCCAAAATGGAGCAACATAATACAGACACTATGCATGTAAAACCACAAGCATATGTCCAAATAAATATCTCTATAAATCCTTATCTAGCCCAACACCCCCCCCCCCCCCACACACACACACAGAGTTACAGTTAATCATATAATTGAAACATTTATGCATTTTAATATTTGTAAATTATAATATTTAGTGCCTTTTATATTGCCTCATTTGACAGTGTAATTGATGTACAGAGAGAGATCTGTCTTTCCATATGTGAAATGTTTCAGTATAGAGGAAATATTTACCCAGCCTGCAAGTGCTGGGACCAAAAGGACCATATAAAAAAAGAAATTGATGTAACGGAAGTTTTGATTCAACAACCAGAACAAGAAAAAAAAAAAAAAAAAAAAATCATGAATAATAATATGAATAATAATAACATAGAATTAGGTACTAATAATATAAATCTTGGGGAGTAAAATGCTGAGAAAATTGCAATTTGTCCACATTTATGGGATTCTAGTGGCTAACAATGTTTTACAATATCAGAATAGATCATTCTAAATTCTGGCATTCATTTTACACTTTATATGCAAACAATTTCTATAGTTTTATGACATCCAAGCCTAACAGGGACAGGGACACGGACAACAAGACATAACATCATGTACAAATACCACTTTCCTAACAGCACATTCTTCTACAAAAATAGAGTGTACACGACTCTGTAGTGTGAAGCAACCCCTTATGATTCTCTGACATCGGTGATTGTCTCTGATCCTCTACATGTGACTGAAAGAAAGAGACTGCAAGTTTGTGTTAATAGTAAACTGCATGTCTCACTCTCACAGATAAAGAGAGATACAGTGAGACAGAGTGAGAGGCAGACAGTGAGAGATAAAGAGCAGACAGACAGGGTTATTCTTAGTGGTCTCAGTGGGGCATGGTGCCTATGAAGAGACGTCACACAGGGCTGAGGACTAGAGATGATGGACACACACACAGACTACATGCTGCAGTGGCAGACAGCTGAGTTTAAATATAATCCCTCCTACACACACAAGGTTTCCCTCAAAGAAGGTGCAAAACATGTGCTTTTTCAATGGTTTACTGCTACTATGCTATCAACCCTGGAATTACAGCGAAAACATCAGGATGAGGGATTGGCCTCTACACAGACACACTGCCTAATAAAGAGCCAGAGCTGTATGAATGCAGCAGCCGTGTCTGTTTATATGTGGGACTCTTCAGCTGTCTCCTGCCTCTGACTTCTTCTCTTTAACCTTCACTGAGGACTTCCTGGACACCTTCGTCTTGTCCTTCCCAGACTCTTTTGACGACTCCTTCTCTCTGCTTGACTCTTTGTCCTTTGACAACTCTTTTAATGACTCCTTTTTGGACTCTTTTGTGGATCCCTTTTTGGATTCTCTTGAGGGTTCCTTTGATTCTTTTGATGACTCTTTCGGCTCTTTAGATGACACCTTAGACTCCTCTTTCGCAGAGTCTTTCTTGCTCTCTTTCGTGGAGTCTTTTCCAGATTCCTTCTCTTTCAAAGATTCTTTAGATGAATCTATTATGGATGAAACAAACATTTTGTGCATAAATATTCAAAGGAATATAACAATGTACTTTTGTATGATATACTTTTTGTATGATGTCTTGGTTCCAGAAGTATTTTTTTTTCCATAATGTTTTTTTTTTCCATAGGAACTTTATAAAATCCTTCATAAAAAAGTTGTAAGCCATGAACCAAACCAACCAGCTCAGAGGTGAATGACAACATAAACTTTGATCTGAAGCAAAAAAAAAAAAAAAAAAAGTATTTGATAATCAGACAAAAAGACAATGGCACAAGACTGTGTACTTAATGTCTTTAATGAGAGAATAAACTACATGTCTCATGAAGCATTGCCAATAATGTAATCAAGTTAAAAACAGTGGAAAAATCTAAAACAACTGATTTAAAGTTGTTTGTCGTAAGTATAGAAACAATCTACTTTGATTTTATTGCAAAATATTAAAATAAATATAAATATAAAATGGGAGTGGGCTGTCGCTGCAGAGCTCTTTTGGTGCACTTTTTTTCACCATGATTCTCTGATTGGTGGATTTTTTCTCTTTAGGATCATGGGTAGTGTAGTTTTTCACCAGGAGTTCCACTCAAACACAATAAAAAAAATAAAAAATTACGTTGTAATAACGCGGACTGATGGCTTCAGCAGAAGCATACTGTAAAAACTAAAAAGTTGAGTAAACAAAACAATTTCAAATTAGTTGTACTTAATTCAAGATGGATTGTAAGTTCTATGAACTCAATACAATAAGTTCAGCAAACTGAAATATATCAATGATTATTTAGTTCAATAAACTTGCATTTGTAAGGACAGCTGTCCATAATTTTCAATATTCTTGAAAATAATATAATAAGAAATTCTTTATTAAGCAAATCTACATTTCAACATAAGATCATGTGTCAGCCCCACCAAGATACCAAATAGTTGGCCCAACTTAAAAGGTGGTGTAGGTAACAAGTACTTCAAACTTTAAGAAGTTAAGTAAACTTCATAACTTATGAAACTTCAACGCAAACACTAATCACCTTGTTAGTGATATTAAAGAAAACACAACTTAAAAAAAAATAAAAATAAAAATAATAATATTTTAAAACACATACAGAGCTAAAACATCTGTTCATTCAAACCAGATTATTTACAATGAATTTACATGTCTTCATAAATCAGCACTCTTTGACCAAATACACTTCAATATATTCAAATGCAAGGGATTGTGGGTATTGCATTCAGCCACAATGCTTCTCCAGTGGGCATGCTCAGTAGCAGGTGAAGTTCATAGTGCTTAGCCTTACATGCTTACCCCAGATTTTGACCCATGACTTTAACCCTGATATTTCCATGACTTTAACAGATATTTATGGCGACTGGATAACATCCTTAAAGATATGAGTCAAAATTACAGTTTTTAAATTCCCTGATATTTCCTGATTTTCTATGTAAGGCTGGCTTCATAGACTTACAACAGTAAAATTGAAGTTTTCTCAGAGTTTCCACAAATAAATCCACTAAATGGACAATCATATGCAGTTATTAAAAAAAAAAAAAAAGAAAAGAAAAAATCGTCAACTTGTTTGGTAAAATCAATATAAAATAATATAGAATCCAACATCCTAATGAAAATATTACTTATCAAAATATACAAAAGCCTGTAAGTTCTACCTTCACCACCAAACTTGACATTGTATGTGCTCACTGTTTAAAAATTTAAGTTGCTCTGATTTAGATGGCCTAAAAGTTGACTTAACTGAATTTTTTAAGTAATCTCAACTTTTTCTACATTAGATAGTTCAACTTGTAAAATTGAGTTTATATGACAATACTGAAGTTGGATTTTTTACAGTATACCATCGATTAACAACCTCAGAGCTCACAGTAGGTCTGACTTTAAAGGTTTATAATTTATCATTAAAAATCTATTGACCTATGGAGAAAATGAATGGGATTTTTACTTCTGGAACAAGACTGCTGCGCTCTAAGTGAAACTGCTGCTTATGTCGACTTTTCAAAATCTTTAACTTACAAAGCTCAATTTTGGTTAAGATGCTGCATTAGAAGTTAGCTGCCTATGTAGACAGTAGAAATGAAAAAGAACACTAAGTTTTGTGACAGAGCAAAAGTATGTGGAGCATGGCTGTACTTAGTGTCTGTGTGGTAAAGTGCATGAGGAAGAATATTATCAGGTGATGTGGGCAGTCTGTGTTTAAACATCAGATAACATTCATGTGTAGGGGTGCCATTCACACACACATTTTGTTGTTGCGTCTTTGTCTGCAGACGCACACAATGACAGTGTGATCTGTGAGAGTGTGTGCAGTAGTGGGGTTTCATAAAGCTTCTCCCTGCAGATCCAGCACTACAGGAGCTGTCTGTCCTCATCAGCCCGGCGTGACTGAGCCTCACAGGCGTCTCACACACAGGTGGAGGATTGAGACCAGCCTCTAGAGGATACACACACTGATGACTGTTTAGAGCTGCTGGGATTTAGTGGACATCATATCTGTGTGTGTGTGTGTGTGTGTGTGTGTTAAGCTGACTGCTGTGACTGACATTGAGTGACAATGACACCTGGCACACAACAACAGAAATTTCCCTCTGCACAAACACTCACCCAAACACAGAGACAAAAGTGTCATTGATGAAATGAGGACTCTTATATCTTGATGACAGTCAAGACAAAATATATATATATATATATATTTTTTTCAATCTTTTATACACTAATATAACAGTATACAGTTTAGCAGTACAGTGTTGCTAAAGAGAGTTACTGCCTATGAAGAGCATTTCAAATCTTTCACTTATGAGGTTTATTTCACTATGAGGTGAATGCTCACAATTCCACTATTTTACTATTTATGTATTTCAATAAAAGCATATACTCTTACGATAAGTATTAGGGTTTAAAAGCAGTGTCCTGTCTAACCTATTATAGAACCTGAAGTGCACTACACAAGTTTATCAGTTTGAGAACAAAAACAGTTTTATATTACTATATGCTACTGCTATACAATGTTTAATTGCAATTCTTTCCATTCTGTATGCTCAAACTCTGTTTTACACAAGTGTTGTAATATGTAGTAACACTGTCCATCATGTTTTCTTAAGCTCTGATTTTCACTTAGATTATTAAAAATCATCTCACACTCGAAGTGAAAATGTTACTACTAGACTAATAAGATGCAATTTTTGATCAAGAATGTTTTCATGGACGTTTATCCAGCCCGATCTCATGAAGTTTACGTGGCAACAGCGACAAAAGCGAGTAAAATGATGTCGTAATCCGACAAAGTTTTAAAGGTGAATATTAGAGTGAGTAATCAATAAAGCATACCTCCTTAACCTAAAACTTTAACCGAAACCTTACCAATAGTGTCTTAAAAGATAAATGAGAGGTGAACAAAACAGACATCCTTACCCTAAACCAACATCTGAACCTAACCGATAGTGTTTTAAATGTAAATTCTACATGAAAAGCACATTTACTGAAGCAAACACGCCATTTCGCATTGCTTCTATGGCACTTCTGATTCAATTTCATTGCGAGCATCCTTGGCTGGGCTCGTGGCTCGGTCTTCAAAGTCCATAGTGCAACACACTATCAGGTGAGCTACCGCGGAAGTTAAATACACTGGAATAAGTCTGTAATACAAGCATTAATATGTTAGAGTAAAATTGTTTTGATATAATAAAAGTGTGAGTAACAGAGCAACAAATATGTGTTTATAAAGTCATAAACAGCCATAGTACCCGTGATTTGTGTGAAAGTAAATAAAACACACAGTTGTTGTAGCGCCTCTAGTGTTCATTTCACCAGGAAACTCCAGCAAAACGTAGAAAGTAGCAGGTAAAACTCAGTTTGCAAAAATGATATAGTAACGTTCATTCAATGAGACTCGGGTTGTGTTTATCGCAACCCAACAAACAAAGACAAATAATCCAAGGTTTGTTTTATCATTGGTAATCGTGCAGGGCAGAGCAAAAAATGGCATTCAAAAGCATTGCTTGGCTAAAGCAGCCTCCAACAGACAATGCTCCACACAATGCCAACATCAAGCACTGCTTTCACCTTCACATGAAAAGCATAGCAGATAGCGTCACTGAGGGGCAATTTTACGAGTTTGCCGGGCAAGAATTGTTTGAACTATTCTGAATGTATAAAAACACAAGAGTAGCATCAATGGACCACTGTTTAGAGATGGGAACTATATGGAATTTAACGATTCTGGTTCTGATTCCAATTCTACTGAACAATTCTATTCCAATTTTGTCCTTATTATAAACTAAACAAATATATATGTTGAAATATATTTTTTTTGTTTTGTTTTATGATGGTCTAATTAAAACTGAATAGGAAACTTTTTACCAACTATGGTAATTTTCAAATGCCTTTTATATATAGATTCTATTGTTTTAGCCTTGTTCCAAAACCAGACTTTTAATATTAAAACTATGAAAAATACAATTTAATACATGTTTAAAACTATGAGTGAAATAAACAAACCATTTCCATTTTTATTGCGTGAAAAAGATTTCTATAAAACTAAAAACATTTTGGTGTGGCATCATTTCCTCCACACCAAAATAGTATTTTTTATTTTTAGTGTACTAGTAAACTAAGTCAACAAAAGTGTCAGTGAATCGCATTCTTGAGATGATATATGAGTGATGTTTAAAGAAAACAAAGACAATTCAAGGTAAATATCACTTGTGAGCAGAATATTTTGGTAACACTTTCTATGAATCCCATATTTATAATGCATAAGTAATGTCTCATAATACACCTTATAATATGTTATAACTTCATGACCACAATTATTATTCATTATACTGCTTACCTATTCATAATTATACCTTAGAGTATAATGCATTATAACACAAGCAACATCCAATTTTATCTGCAGAAGTTATAATGAATTTTATATATATATATATGTGTGTGTGTAATTTATAATAGGTATGCTTTAAGTAAAGTGACAAAAGCAATGTCTACTAATAACAATTTAAAAATATCTTATGGATGTTTATAAGACATTACAAGTCAAGCTGGAAGTTATATACATAACACATGCAGAAAATACAAAATAACATGCGTTCAATGTCAATTTTGAGATATTATGAAAAATACTTGTAAAGCTACAAGGTTAAATATATATCAGAAACTCAAAAAAAATAATTGAATGTTGATCACACTTGTAGCCGATTTTCTTGGGTGTAGTTTGACTTGTATTGTATGTTACAAGTTTATGTTATGGCTTTTTATAAGAAGATATTGCTTTGTAACTTTACTTAAAGCAGGCAAAGACCACTTATAATATGATCACGTCATAAAGCCTTTTTGACTGTTTACACTACACAGCACTTATACAAACTTTATTAGCTTCTGCTGTGTTAAAATTGGATGTTGCTTGTGTTATAATGCATCACACTCTTAAGTATAACTATGAATAGGAGAAGTCTTATAATGTATTATAACTGTAGTTCTAATTATTTATGAGAAGTTATAACTTATTATAAGGTGTATTTTGATACATTATGAATGCAGTATAATGCATTTATAATGCCTTTACAATGCATTATAACTATGGGCTTCACTGAAAATGTTACCAGTATTTTTATTAGGCGTCACTTCCAATCATTGCCACATTATGTAAAAAGTGTAAAAATATAAATATTAGCTATGAAATTAGCCTCAGCAAGACAAAAGAGTCGACTATTTTATTTCAAAAATGTTACAAATATCATTTACACAACAAAATTCTATTAAACACAATACAGAATTTGAGATATGCTGGAAGTGACACTATGCCGGGAATTATCATGACAAATATGATATACATCTTCTGTGATACATGTACATACACAGTTAGACATTATTAGTGGACAAATTAAATAGTGAGAGTGTGAAATTTTATTTTTTAGAAATCCACAATGCTAAAAGTGCCCGATGTTGAAGAAATACCCAAAGATACAATATTGGTAACGCTTTTTTCATTAAAGTACCATTTATTATGACAAAACTCAGTTTAAGAGTTTAAGAACTGAAGCAGAACCGAATGTCATGAAAAGTATTCGGTTCCAGTATTTTTTTTTTTTTTTAATGGAACCAGTTTCCAACCCTACCCACTGCCTGTTTCCCTCTCCAGCACATAAAGCCAAAGAGAAGCACCAACGCCCTCTGATGTTTTACTGTTACATGTTTAACAATGCTGACTAAAAACCTCTCACATAAATGCTAAAAATACACACACACAAATGCATGCAACTTTGCTTTACAATACAGAGTGTCTGTCTGTGTGTGCATTGAACTGTGAATTATGTCAACAGATGTGCGCGTGTGTGTGTGTGAGTGGTGTTCTCATTTATGTACGTATTAAAAATCTCAGTTTGCTTATTCTGCAGAATGAAAAATACATGTGACATGAAAATCTTAGTAGAAGCATACAGTGCTTTGTCTGGGTAAATGTAAGGAGTGTTTGTCATGCAGGTGTAAGTATAAAGTGAGTGTGAAGTGTTTTAAGATCTCACAGCAAGATAGAATGGATGGATGAGGATGTGAGAATATCATTGTGTGTGTGTGTGTGTGTGCTTGAGTGCAGTGGATGTGGCTGTTCCTGTCAGGTAGTACCATTACTAATAGGTTAGTTTAGTTAGTTAATTTGCTACATCCAATTGTGAGATAAAAATAAATCATGTAGATCAAAAAATGTGGACTTGTTGTTGTGAATAGTTATAGTGCCCAATAACTGTCTAGTGAATTCTCCCACACGACATGACATGCTGATCTTTGTTAACAGGAGAATCTCAGGCACTAGATCTTGCAGTGTTGAAGTGGCTGAGTAAACAGTCTACTGAATATTTTCAGCATCTTTTGAAGGACCACAAGTACACACAAAAACACGCAGCTTTGAAATATATATTCTTTTAATTGAGCCAAGACGTCAATGTGTCATTTCCATCTTCAGTTTGTCACGAGTCCTTCCGTCATTGATTTTGCAGGTCACCAAACTTGAAATTTTGTCCATAGTGGAAAGCGAAATTACTTCACAAGCTTGCGTTTTTGGTCTTCCGCATTCGAATGCATTTGAATGGGAGTGAATGGAACGCAAACTGTTGTGTGACCGTGGCTTAAAGCGTAGTGCACCTTACACGACCAAAGTTTGTCACATTTGATGTTTTCAGTCAGAGGCTAGTCTGTGACAAGAAGTCAAATAATGTGGTGTGCACACTTCTGACACAGCCCAAGTCGTCGCAGATGCAAGGACAGATTTTATACTTGTTTTTGTTTTGTTTTTTTGTATTTTTCCCCTGTTCTAAGGAAATCAGTGCAAAAAATGAATACAAGACCTTAATAAGTGTTGTAAAGAATAAACTCTTCTGTTGATACATGCGCCTCAATTTGTGTGAGAATGAATTTCCGGATCGTAGTGACCTTAAGTGTAGTAGTGTGCACCTGGCTTCAAACAGCACCATCAAGTTCCACCGGACTACTGCTTTTGGCCTGGGTGCAGGAGAACTGACTTTCTTTAAAAAAAAAAAAAAGGTTTAGCCTTGTACAAAAAAAAAAAAGTGTTGAATTGTGGAAGATAACAGCCCAGTGAGTTGGCTGGAGCTGTTTTGGGCTATTCCCAGGGCAGCTTCCCAGGTGCCAAGGTCATGTTCAAACAGTGGTGGCTGGTGCTTTTCAAAAATGGGGAAGCATAGATTATTGTTTTTGGTGTCTGCAATGTTGACGTATCAATTATTGGTTGTTTTTTTTTTCTTTTCTTTTTTCGAAGTCCCATCCATTTGAGAGCTTGACCACTCATCATACATAAAAGTCGGGATAAAAATTCATCAATTAAAAACCCAATGTCCAATAGGCCAGTGGTTCTCACCAGGGGGCCGGAGCCCACTAGGGGACCCAAATGACTTAAAATTATTTACAATAAGTGATATTTATAATCTAACTTAATAAAAACAGCTAAAAAACACTTAAAATCAAGACACAAAATGTAAACTGACATATTTCTTAGTTTGATTCAGAAATTTACACAGTTCACAGAGTGAACACACAGTTCTGAAATCACACAATTAACCCTGATTTCTTTTATTGATAATTTTTTCATTTTAATCAATTGACACACATAGGGCTCTATTTTCTTGACTGCGCTAGGCGCAGAGCTACGCGCAACCTGCGCTGCGTCTTTTCCAATTTTCGTCACAGTGCTAATTCAAAGCGGAATTTTCATGTCAGTGCAAAGAGCAGGTGGGTGTGGGTGGTAGTGCTTGTGCTATCTGTAGGTGTACACGCCCAATCTGTGGGTGTACTGTATGTTAATGAAGTGGTGCAAAGCGTAATTTGCTATTTTCCTGAGAAATAAGTCATTGCACTAAGACGTTTGACTAAACTAAGTTCCTGCATTTGCAGTTTGGGGATTCCACCAGCAGATGTAATTAAAGAGCTATATGGGAAAGGCCCTAAAATAAACATAATTTTGATTAAAATAATTATAAATATAATATTACGGCCTGATAGATATTATAATTCAGATAATTAAAAAACATTACATCATATTGTGGCAACAGACAAGTAAAGCATTAAGACAACACAAAAAGTGGCTGTAAAAGTGAAAATGTTGTTTGTTTTATTTCCATATCATTGAACATAACCCTATTATTGGCCTAATTCCCTCTGCTCTATTTTTAATTGTTGGTCAATGTACTCATGCGTCAGACAGATGCTTTTGAAGCGTCTCACTAGTTTTCAGCGCCTCTGGACATAAGCGCTGTGTTTTTAGGATGCTGTGTCAAGTTAAACATAGTTTGAAACTTTATGAGCCTACTTGAGAGCCCTGCATTCTGTTGTGCTCAGTCCAGCTGTCATTGAGAGCAAGCGCTCTAAGCCATCTGTGGAAGGCTGTCCTGCCTGCTCATTGGTTTGAAGAGGCATGTTGCCTGTACAGCTGGAGTGCTGACTTTTATTGAATTTTACATTTACATTAACGCATTTGGCAGATGCTGTTATCCAAAGCAATTTACAGTGCATTCAGAGTATATATTTTTATCAGTTTGTGTGTTCCCTGGAAATCAAACCAATGATCTTGATTTTTATTAAATTATCTGTTTTTGGCAAATATTGATATATGCAATGAATTTGATTACTTAATCCACATATCATGTAATTAATTCAATTAAAAATTGAATCAATTGACAGTCCTACTTAAACTGATTGTGTACTGGACTTGCGGAGCATGAAGACAGGCCAGAATAGGGGAAACAATCAATAGCACATAACACCTCCTGCAGGAGTGCGCGCTACTATATCCCTTTTTATTAATGTGTGTCATCAGCAATGATGAAAACTTGTGTTTTTGAAAAATAGAACCCAGGGAAAGCATTTGTAAGGAAAACATAAAAAGGGCCTAAGACGGAACCTTGGGGAACTCCACAGGTGATAAGTGCAGACGGACATAAGGAGTTCCCAATCCTTACTGTCAGAGGTCTGTCGGTCGAGTCCATGCGAGCTGGCTATATTTGGCTGAAGTCTGCAGATTTTGGGCCAGTTGAAGTTAAGAGATTTCACAGAAAATTGCGTAGTATATGACGGATATATGCTCTGATTTCTTACCCCCCGGCTATGATTCAATCTAGTTGGAGGATCTCAAACTTGTTTGATATTTGTTTTTATCATTTTATTTTATCCCCTTTTCTCCCCAATTTGGCATGCCCAATTCCCACTGCTTACTAGGTCCTCATGGTGGCGCAGTAACTCACCTCAATCTGGCTGGCGGAGGACAAGTTTCAGTTGCCTCCACTTCTGAGATATTCAGCTCCACTTCTGTAATTCAGCATCTTGTCACGTGGCTCGCCGTGCATGACACCACGGAGACTCATAGCATGTGGAGGCTCATGCTATTCTCCATGATCCACACACAACTTACCACACGCCCCGTTGAGAGCGAGAACCAATAATCGCAACCACGAGGAAGTTACCCCATGTGACTCTACCCTCCCTAGCAACTGGGCCAATTTGGTTGCTTAGGAGACCTGGCTGGAGTCACTCAGCACACCCTGGATTCAAACTTGCGACTCCGGGGATGGTAGTCAGCGTCAATACTCGCTGATCTACCCAGGCCCCCCGGTAAACTTGTTTGATATTTTTGAGCTGACTACCCACGACTACAGAGGAAATCTCGTAGTGTATGATGCTCCATGACTCAAATCTGCAGTCATACGATGAGCAGCCAACAGAAATCGAGCATGTGGGGCGACAAAGCTCAAGAAATGGAGATAGTGAACAAGCACTCAAGTAGAGCTTAACTTTTAACACCACTCACCTCCATCTCTCATCACAGTCTCTGGAGACCATACTGGCTGCGTCTTCCCACCGAATACCACACCCAAACGCATTTGGCCTGTCTCTTTCCTAGCTCGGAACACAGAGTAGCAGCAACAATAACAGCAGCCAGTTCCCATATCTATGTTTGTTTACATCTGTCATGCCAATCCTGGAATGGGAGGGTTTGTGTTTCTTCGTGAATTTGTGATAGGATCGGATCAACTTTACAGTTGTTTGGTGTGTGATTCAAAGTTTCGGCTGTAGCGATTTTCAAAATCACCAAGTATGTGATACCTAGTACTTTCAAATCTGTTCAGATATATAGTGCTTTAGTGTAATCCAGCCTTAAGAGAATCATCTTAATGCTGTGCATTCAATAAAAACCCCTGTATTGATATGGTCCAAAAGAACAGTATGATCTACTTTATCAAAAGCAGAGCCCCCAACATAAGAATGCAAAGGCAACAGTAAATAATTTGTCATGTTAAGGAGAGTTGATTTCTCTGTAATTTTGCTCTCTATTAATTAAGACTTTAATCTGTTTGGTTTTTTTTTTCTTTACCAAAACTGCAGTTTAGAAATTAGCCTAAAGTTGTTGAAATCGGTTTGATTAAGATTGTTTTTTTTAAAGAAGTGTCTTGGACCACTAAGAAATGAAAAAACAAACAAACAAAAAAAAAAACAGGCTTGGCCTCTGAAAAAGTGCAGTAGTTACATGAGGAGACACAATGAACACTCTATACAGAAATAACGAGTGTTCAACCAATTCCAAGATTTTCTTCAAATCAAACCTCTCTGGAGAACTGAGCTGGGGAGAGGAACAGGAAGGAAACTAACATAAATATTAGCTTACTCAGAGGTGAGTATGTCCTTTAGTAAGGCGGTATGACATATAAAAGACCTTCCTTTAGAAAGTGTGGTTCAGCCAGTCTGAAGCTATTCATCTAGTATGTCATCAACTAGCATTCCTCAGTCAATTTACACCAAATGTGTATTTTATCTTCTCCAAACACCATACAACCCATATGAATGCAGCTATGACTCTCCAAATGTTCCAGCATGTTGGAAGTACTACACCTCAAACATCTTACTGCAACTAAAATCAATAAAATTATCAAAGAAAAATTTTCCACACTCTACAGATCAATCAGCATGACTACAATTATTGATCGTCTGAATGGAGTGGATTTCCACATATCACTGAGCTCAGCATAGCATGTTCATAATTTATGTGTTTGTGTATGTTAAGCAAAGTCCAGTATGGGTAAAAAAGTGAGAGCAAGAGAAAGACATGAGGACAAGAGGAGAGAAGAAAGTGTTTTGTGTCCATTGGATTTTTATGTAGTTTGTTGCCATTAGGGGTGCTGTAGTGGCCATTAGAGTAAACTGTCTTCTTTTATGGTACAGTTTTCTGTTTCAAGTCAACTACTGTCATGCCGGACCAACAGTTTAAAGAGAATCTTGCTGAGCAAGTTTAAGTTCATTACTGTCAAAATGTTTATAACTATAGCTATAACAAGGCGCACACTGAATCTCTGCCACAGAACTCCATCAGACTTACTCGCTGAACATGAAAAACTATATTTCTCCACTACTATATACTGAATGCCAAAAACAGTATACCAATGGAATAGTATGTATGAATCCTCAGTATTCATAAAAGAGTATGTGAGAAATACACGGATGATTTACTATTTCAGGCGAGATTCAGAAGTGTGGATCGATTAAACACTTTAAGGTCCCATAATGCCTCATTAGCTGAGGATATGTCATGTTCAAAACACTGGATTAAAAACAAAGTCAAGTCGAGCGGCTCTTTTTAACTATAAGTACTATATACCACAAAAGTTGTTTCTTGTGCTTAAATGGTGCTTGTCTATCAAAACCAGAGTAAATTATTTTCACAGTTGTTGTTATTACGGCATATATTCTGGTAACGGGACAATGCTCACATTCCCATATGAAGCATTTCCGGAATCGATTTATTCTACTTGCATGCATACCTAAAGAATGTACTATTTTACCAGCCGAGAAGTGCGTCCTTCAAAAGCAATACATACTCTGACGCAATTTCGGACACAGCTATTGTGAGTTCAACGATAGGAGGTCAAAAGTTCTTCAGCTAAAATCAGTCTGTTCTTACCGAAATTCAAAGCACTGCCCCCTGTGGCCAAAGCTGGAATAGTTTTTGAAGGTATGGACATGTGTGAGCTTCAATTTACAGGTGAAACGCAGAGGGGCGCCAAATGTTTCAACTACCAATAACAGTGTAGTGCTCTCAGTTCTGTTTAACACATTTATGTTTAAATCCATTCCGCCAGTTTCCTTAAATTTTCTGTTTCTGGCCTTATTATGTTTATTGACTTGAGAAAATATTGTAAAGTGTTAAAATGTGAAGCTAAATGCTTTCTGAAAACACTCACGATACACTGATCCTAGACCTGTAATGCACAGCCAGATCTCATTAAAATTATGTGACTTTGGTGACATTTTTGCTAAATTATATAACGTAGGTCCTTAAATGTATTTTGGCAGTTCCAAAGTGAAATGTCCACTCTGTGGTGCTAAAAGCAAGTTAAATGTTCTATCAAACAAATTTGATTATTAAAGGTTAATACTCTATGGAGTTTTAAATCAACAAAACCGACCTCCCTACCCTAAACCTTAAACCTAAACCTAACCGATAGTGTCAGAAAAAGCAAATGTGAGATGAAAAACACAATTGCTAAAGCAACCATGTCATTTTGTGCTGCTTCTATGACACTTTCGACTCACATGTTGACACGCTTGCTTTTCTGGACTTCTATCCCTTTCCTTTGCATTGCAAGTGCAACGCTCTATCAGTTGAGCTTAAATAGTGAACCTGACAGTGCAAGTGTTGCATGAAGGACATCTGATTATCTGATGATGTAAAATTATTCTACTGAAAGTTTGTATCAATGGAGAAACTTGTCTTCAGAGAGACAGAGGGAGAGAGAAAGAGACACACACACACACACACACACACACACACACACACACACACACACACACACAGAGAGAGAGAGAGAGAGAGCTCTTGGCCTCAGAGGGTGTGGTATGGGTGGGATTCTCGTGGTCAGCAGGGATATTTTCTCTCCACTTGTTTGTCTACGCCCTAGTACAAAACATCCTTACACACACACACACACACACACACACTGGTATGTCTACTGTCTGGAACTGCTTGCAAAGTCTGCACTCTACCCACGTACAACTGAGCCACATCTGAGAGACACAATTAGAGTGGTCGGCCTCTGTCTCTCCCAAACACACACACACACACACACACACACACACACACACACACACACACACACACACACACACACTCACTCACTCACTCACTCACTCACTCACTCACTCACTCACACACTCACACACTCACTCACACACTCACTCACACACTCACACACTCACTCACACACTCACTCACACACTCACTCACTCACAAACTCACTCACACACTCACACACACACAGACACACACACACACACACACACAGACACACACACACACACACACACACAGACACACACAAACACACACACACACAGACACACACACACACACACACACACACACACAGACACACACAAACACACAGACACACAGACACACACACACACACACACAGACACAGACACACACACACACAGACACAGACACAGACACACACAAACTTAAAGCAGTATAATGTGAATTTTGGTTTGATAACAAAATATGCCATTCTGAACTCAGCTGTTCTCTGCAGTGCTTTTCATGTGGAGTTCAAACTTTAAAGTGGTTCCTAACGCTGGTGCTAGCAAAGTGGATGCCACAGCCTGCTGGCAGATTAATATTGTGTAGGGTGAGAGTTTAAGAGATGTAATGCCCATTGCAATGAATACTCAAACTATGGGGAGACTAGTTCTTTCAATTAGTCAAAATCCCACCTACACTTTGTGAAACATTTAATGTTACTTGAATTGGTGCTATTTTAGTGCATTTCTATCTTTATACTGTGAAAGATTTTGTCTGGAAAATGTTAATAAAATATTATTGTTATATATTGTTTTCTTTTCTTTTCTAAGAAGGAACTAAATGCATTTTGACAGTAAAAAGTAGTATATAAGGAGTCAAATTTCAGCACTTTCAAAATCTGCGATTAATCGTGATTAACTACAAAATATTATGTGATTAATCCTGATTAAATATTTTTATTGACTGACAGGACTGCTTTTTATATATCTTTAATTACTCTTCCATTTTCTGATATCTGAAATCCTTTTCTAGATGTCTGCGATACCAAATCTAACATGTTAAATGAAATTTACAGACATCAAAAGTTTTCAATTTTACTACTTCAAATTGTTATTTAATAGTTGATATAAAAAAATTATATTTGTACTAATCACAATGTAATTATTTATATAAAAATATTATCAGTTTTACTAGTTAGAAGTACGTGTGAAATTGGGATTTCAATTATTAATAAATTAAAGATATCTGTATTTACGTTTTGAACAAGTGAATGACAGATAATTGTGAAATTCTTATAGTGAAAATGCACTTGTAGATATCAATAATTGTTTTTTTAGTAATTCAATTTTTTACATCAAGAATTAACGTTTTTATTTGTGCAAACCTAATTCATTAGTGAAAATGTAATTTTAGGTATTGATCATTTATATCCTGCACGTGATTTTCTACTAGGACACCTGTGTGAACTTGAGGGGAACTGATTTAGTAAAGTCATCTTGACACCAGTTAATTACAAGTCAATGTAAAAATGGCTCAGAAAAGTGAAGAAGTTGTGAGAAAACCTCTAGCAGCATTTGTTTACAGATGACACTTGCTTTGATTGTAAATTGTGACTTAGATGTCCAAATATGTTATGTATCCATTGTATATACAGCACATCCACACATATCAGCTGGTGCAGATTCTGCAGCTGTTTGGGTGAGTGTGTGTACAGCAGGCCGCGGGCTGACTCTGTTGTGGCGGAGATGAGGGCCATGTATCTGAGAAGCTCCAGAAGAATTGTCAGAACACAGGCTGACTCCACCACCAACCCAAAACATCAAACCACCAACACAAAGAGAAACACTTGCGTTTGCAAAAACACTTTCTTTTTTTTAAATTCCAGACTGAAGTCTGCTTACTATTTTAACATTACTGCACTGTTCTCTTCTCCTGCTGTCTGTTCCTCACAGCTCTTTGCGCATCTATGGTGCTTTGAGTTATTTCAGAATCTACATGTCTGAAACTGTGTTCCTTCTCTTTTCAGAGATACATGAACACCACATCACACACTAAAACAAGAGGAAGAGAGCGAGAGGCTGATTATAGTGACTGTGTTTGAGACAATGCTTTCACTTTGTCTTGTATTTGATTATGCTGTTCATTTTTTTTCAGTAAACTTCAGAATGCCTTATATAAATACCAAGGCAGAGGTGTAAGATATGTGTAAAATATTGTGTAGATAAATGCAGCGGTATGTCTGTGTAGCAGATGTCTTTAGATGGCAGTGGAGTAGGGGGTACAGATGTTTTATATGAAACTATACGGTTAAATAAAATAAAACAATTCCTTATGCTCAAACCTGAGTGTCTGGACCAGTACTATTAAATAAACATCTGGAGAAACATGTCAGATCCAGTGGATATGTCAACCTGATCTGATATGACACTATCGGTTAGGTTTAGGTTTAAGGTGTAGGGTGGGGAGGCAGGTTATTTTTTATTTAAAACTCAATAGAGCATTAACCTCTTTGCATGTGAGTTGTTAATAAACTGATTAATTATTTAATGTGTGCTGTAATTAATTTTTTTTACCTTATATGTCACAGGAGGACATATTGTATTTTATTAAACATATAATTAGGGATGTCTCTATACCATTTTTTGGAGACCGAATATGAGTACCGATACTTCTTTTCAATACCGATGCCTGTCTTTTGTTTTATTTTTTTGTAATGTTGTAGTTCCCTATCTGTCACTCACTCAACGTTGTGTCGATGTAGTGACACTAGGGGTCACTCTTGGGAGCCCGAAACACCTCTGGTCTTTGAAAAAAGGCCAATGGGAATTGGTGAGTGGTATTTGCATACCACTCCCCCGAACATACGGTTATAAAAGGAGCTGGTATGCAACCACTCATTCAGATTTTCTCTTCGGAGCCGAACGGTCGATGCTTACTGAGCTGAATTCTCACGGCTGTTCATTCACCTCTGCTGGATCTGACGGTGCATTTCAGCGGCTTCTCCCCTTCTGCACTGGTGCACTGCAGAGAATGCCCCTGGGCACTTCGGCAGAAATAAAAGAGTATATAAAAAAAAAAAAAGAGTGTATTTCTCTAAAAGAGCGGCACACACGGAACGTCTTTTTAAAGATGCCCTTCCGTTTGTGTGTTATTCCTGGTTGCGGTCGTTATCTCTTGCCTTCTGATGGTCACGATTGCTGTCTTTTGTGTCTGGGCGCTACCAACACGGAGACAGCGTTCGTGGAGGGGTCATGTACTCATTGTGAGAACATGACCATGGCAACATTGTGGTCGTGGCTTGCCTTTGTAAGAAAGCAAGCCACCCCACCGGCTCCCCACCTCGGTCCTTCTACCTACGGGTATGAGGCCAGCGTGGCTAGCACTGGGGGTGATTTGGGGACCTCAATGGGACCACCTCCGCCAGGTATCCCCCCACGGACCTCCCATTCCCCATCACGCTCGTCTGCCCCGATCGGGATTCTGGATGAGTCCGCCGGCTCGTCTCACGGTGAGTTCGACCTCTTGTTTGGAGCCCGCGAATGTAATGAGCTCTCGAGTGCAGCATCGGAGAGTGGGCTCGTCCAGTCAGATGCGGAAGCCTCAGCTGGGCTTCCTCCCTCGGGTACGGTCGCCCAGTCACAGGCTGACGCGGAGATGACGGACATGCTTTCCCGGGCAGCCGCGAGCGTTGGGCTAGAGCGGACCCTCCGCTCTCCCCTGAACCCTCGCGGCTCGATGATTGGTTCCTGGGCCTGCGGCGCCACTCACAGCCACGCCACGCCCCGCCCTGGTTCCTCTCTTCCCGGAAGTGCACGAGGAGCTGACAAGGTCATGGGAGGCACCTTTTACTGCCCGGTCCCAATCTTTCAGCTCCCCCACCCTCACTACCCTCGATGGTGGGGCAGCCAAGGGGTATTCGGTGATCCCGCGGTGGATAAGGCGCTCGCGTTGCACCTATGCCCGTGGAGAGACCCCAACTGGCGTGGGCACCCGAAGCTCCCATCCAGGGCCTGTAGGTTTACGTCATCCCTGACAGCCAAGGCCTACAGTGCCGCTGGACAAGCCGCCTCTGCCCTGCACGCCATGGCTCTCCTGCAAGTCCACCAAGCCAAGGCGCTAAAGGAACGCACGAGGGTAGTTCCGCCCCGGGATTGATGCAGGAACTGTGCTCGACGACCGACCGATGAAGGTCACGGGGTGGTCTCTCGGGCGGGCGATGTCCACCTTGGTGGTCCAGGAGTGCCACCTTTGGCTCAACCTGGTCGAGATGGGAGAGGCCGACAAGGGATGGTTCCTTGGTGCCCTCATTTCCCAGGTTGGCCTGTTCGGCGACACTGTCGAGGAAATTGCCCAGCAGTTTTCGGTGGTGAAGCAGCAGACGGAGGCTATCCGACACATCCTGCCCCGGCGCAGCTCAAGATCCCGCACCCCGTCTGCTCGTCACCAAGGGCGTCCTCCTGCGGTGACTGCACCGGCTCCACCGCAGCCTGCCCCCGCAAACCGGCTCTGGCGTGGGCCCACAGCAGGAAGCAGACGCCACCCGTCTCACGGCCGGCCTCCAAGAACCCGAGAAAGAGACGGGTGGAGGGCTGGTAGGAGAATTTTTTGCTACCTTTTCATTTAATTTCGCCGCATGCCCAAGTGGCTGCGGTACCCAAGAGTTCAGCAGAAGAGCGATTTCCTTGTTCCCTGGGTCACATACCCGGTGCGCACGGCCGTCATCATGACAACCATCCACCATTCCATTTCGGCAGGTTTGGCGCTCCAGCGGCGGTCTCCCCACCCCTGCGCGCCCAGCTGTGGCACAAATCTGCCCACGATGTGACGGTCTCCATGGGTCACGAGGACAGGCCTCTTCCTCCCCCATCCCAAGGCTGTTCCAGGGATGGTCACAAGGCGCCAGCACGATCTCAACACTGCAGCGGACGCGCTGTCAGGACAGGTTACCCTCAGGGGAGAGTGAAGACTCCACCCTCAGGTGGTCCAGCTGATTTGGAGTCGATTCGGGCAGGCACAGGTAGACCTGTTCGCTTCCCGAGAATGTGCCCAAGGTTCCCACGACCCCTTTTAGGGATCAGGCGGTGAACCTGCAAGCGCTGCCCCAGGAGGAGGCAGACCCAGCCCTGACGTTGCTGTGTCCGGTGCGCACTTTACACATCTATTTGGATCGCACGCAGAGCTTTAGAGTCTCAGAGCAGCTCTTTGTCTGCTTTGGTGGACAGCGGAAAGGAAGCGCTGTCTCCAAGCAGAGGTTCGCCCACTGGGTCACTGATGCCATAGCAATGGCATATCACACTCAGGACATGCCGCCTCCGGCAAGGCTACGAGCCCACTCTACCAGGAGTGTGGCAGCCTCCTGGGCCTTGAAAGGTGGCGCCTCTCTAACAGACATTTGCAGAGCAGCGGGCTGGGCAACACCCAACACCTTTGCGAGGTTCTACAATCTCCGGGTTGAGCCGGTTTCGTCCCATGTAGTAGCAGGCACAAGCAGTTAAGTCCGGGACAGCTGGCCGGGTGTATCGCTTGTGCATAGCGCCTTTCACCTCCCCTGAGCTGAAAACGTGCGCTGTTGACTCCCAGTAGTGTTCACAAACTGTGTTCCCTGGATGAATTCCTCCAAGCCCTGTGGCAGACGAGTTTGTGGAGAAACTCGCTGCCGGCTCAGTACATGTGCTAACTAAGCCCTGTACTGGGGTAGGTGCTCCGCATGTGTTGGTTCCCCATAGGTGACCCCATGCGACATTTATCTTCCACTAATTCGTTTCCCTGTTGGTAAACTGCGTCTTCCTTGAGCAGAGGCCCCTCTGCCCCAGTCACCATGTTTGTAGAAACTCCTCCCCCGTTGGGTAGGACCTACCATGGGACTTCTCCACATGACATACTTCTGACAAGGCTCGGCAAGACCATGTGATGTATTTCCACTCAAAATACCCCCCCCCCCCGGGGTATGGTCTCCACGGTGTCTTCCCTTTGGGAGTGACCCCCCCCCTGACATAGACACTGGTGGCCCCAGTCGGTTAACAAATTTCACTCTTTTTTTGGGGAGAGAAAAAAAAGAGGATAAGAGGCCACGACTGGGCTAGCCTATCCCTATCTTTTGGGCAGTCGACTTGTACCCGAAGGGCCGTTCGACGCTCATAACAGCGTTGGGGGAGGTTACATGTTGGCCTGGTGCGCTGGCTACAAGGCACACAGTGGTCTGCCCGTCTCGCACCGCCAGTTCACATAACACAGTTCAGCTAGTTGTGGCATTACGTATAGGGACCCCTAGTGTGACTACATCAACACAACATCGAGTGAGAGACAGATAGGGAATGTCCTGGTTACTTTTGTAACCTCCGTTCCCTGATGGAGGGAATGAGACGTTGTGTCCCTCCTGCCACAATGCTGGACTACCCACTGAAATGGTTGGGACCTTGTCTCGGCTCCTCAGCACAAAACCTGAATGAGTGGTTGCATACCAGCTCCTTTTATACCCGTATGTTCGGGGTGTGGTATGCAAATACCACTCGCCAATTCCCATTGGCCATTTTTCAAAGACCAGAGGTGTTTCGGGCTCCCAAGAGTGACCCCTAGTGTCACTACGTCGACACAAAGTCTCGTTCCCTCCATCAGGGAACGGAGGTTACAAAAGTAACCAGGATGTTTTCAAATACAATACAGTGAGATTTAAAAACAGTATGTTTATTATGTTTCAGCAACTGTTCCTCAAAAGACATCTTTAAAAAAAGTCATTTTAGCTGTCATGAAATTATCAAACATCACAAACAAATTTCACAGAAAACATTTTAATAAAAATAAGCACTATAAACAAAACTAAAAGAGCTGACCTGCTGACTTTATTGGTTTCAGCAACTGTAACTCGAAAGACAAAAAAAAAAAAAAAAGATAAAGTCATAAAGTAAGTAATTTTTACAGTCAAAAATTTTACATTTCTAACTACTTTATACATTCTTTGTGTGACGTCAGGAAACATATCCACATCCAAATAGCCATTTCAAACAGTTACGGCTTAAAACGTATCTTGGGATAATATCCTCCTGAGACCCCCGCGTGACTTCTGTGTGCATTTTCCATTTAATTTTTTTAACTAGTAGCACCTAATGAAAAAGCAAAAAAAAAAAAAAAAGTTTTCCTAAAAATTGATGTCCACGTGTAGACAGCGGGACTAACTTACTAGAAATACTAAGCTGTAGAAAGTCATCAAACAGTTTATTATGTGTGCAGGAGTGTTGGTTATTCATGTTTTTGAGACATTATGGATAGTGGTCGACCGATATGGGTTTTTAATGGAAAGTGCCGATTTACAGAGAGAAATGTGGCCGATAGGCCGATACAATGCTGATATATCACACAATTTAATATAGTAAATAACAAGCATTAAATTGTTTAAAAAATATATAATAAACTCTTATTTAGCACTATATTTACTGAATTTCACACTAAACTAAAAAAAAGTAGATAGCAGTTTCTTCAGATTTCTGTTTAGTCATAAAATTGTAGTAATTTATTTGCACATGTAGAAACTGTTAATATATTATGAAGAAGGAAATAACAGTACACACAGAAGTCCAGCAACAATGGATGGCATGTCCACGTTAGCAACACGAATCTGAAAAAATTACAGAATCAAACCAATCGTACATACAGTGCACGACATTTACTTATAGCACATGTGAAGCACTTTTACCTTGGGCTGCATCCGAAAACATAGGCAGCTGACTTGCTATCTTGCTGCCTAATTAACTAGTTAATGACTTAACTGACAGCTGTTTTGAATTAATGGAACTCTTAAGCAAACTGGTCTCTGAACAGTTTGAAAAGCACCTTATTTTCAATCGTACCTCCGTATACAGCCTCCGGAGGCAGTATTTTCCTGGTTTTGGATGCGGCCTTGAAGTTGCACTCATGCGCTCATGCAGATCCAGCAGGAGTCTCAATCTCCTGACAGTTTAAACAGCCCGGATCGTCTGCTTGGATTGTTAAGGAGTGACCGTCATGATTTGTGAATCAGAGGAATTTTTGATCCTGATCCTGAAGCTTTTGATTCTGGCTGATAGAATACGTGCTTCAGAGGAAGATATTAGATGAGCGCTCGATGGGAAGAAAATGCTGGATTTTCATGAGGTTCGTGAATGACATCTTTTTAAATGAGATATCTGCATATTTGCAGAAGGTATATAATACAAGTTTTATTAATATTTGTTTAATAATTTTATCATTAGAAAAGTTACAAGGAAATGTTGAGGAGAGGCTGATAGAATATATGCTTTAAGGTAAATAAATGAACGCTGCACAGGACTCTGGATCTGCTGAGTTGTGTGAGGTTGGTTTATTACATCTGTTTAAACGAGATATGCACATATTTGCAGACGTATATAATAGAAGTTTTATTGATATTTGCCTTTTTATCATTAGCCAAGACAGTTAAAAGTTACAGGGAACTGTTGAGGAGAGAGAGGAAGAATGAAACAGGCGAGCACTTTAACATTATGAGCTCAAACACGTCTGCCGCGGCTCTGATATGCGGACCATTTAAATTATACTGTGTTACACACCGGTCTATTATTGTAGTAACACAATGGCACGTAACAACAAAATGAACCTTGACTGGTCGTTTACATGTCTCACTCACTTCACATGCTGTGCTGTGCTGTCTGTCTGAACTGATCTCAGCACAGTTTGAAATACACCTTATTTTCATCCTAACTCCATATAAAGCCTCTGAAAGCAACATTTTTCAGCTTTTGGATGAACCCATTTATTCTCAATGTGAAAATACACAGTAAATATAGGAATGCATTTACTAATGTTAATGAATAGAATCGTATTGCACAGAGATAACAAAATGTATATTAAAATGAAGCAAAATGACCCACAGATGTGTTTGAGTTGAAAGTTATCCAAAATAACTAACATGTTTTTGGAACGTCTGTCAGAAAACCGCTTATCTGCGTGCCAAAGCACGAAAAATGAACGAAATATTTAAAGCAGCATATCAAACGAAACTAGAGACTCTACTCTTTACAACCAAATAGGTTTCAATTAATAAACTTACAGATTTCTTACCAGAGGCACTTTTGTTGGCGCTGCGTCCGTAGGAGCGCTTGTAGGAAATCAACGGCATGCTGTTGTGTCACGAGACTCGGTTCGGCAAAAGTTAACCCTTTAAATGACAGTCTAGAGTCTTGTGAAATGTCTTCAGCCGTTTTTTATTCATTTAAATTATGTGTTGTGTATAGCGAATCCAAAATAACGAGTCCTTCTATGAGGCCGCGGGGTCGGACAAGGTTATTGAAGCATTTGTGCCATTGGATTTACCGCCAAAGCTTTACACTCACAGAACCGCACCTGTGTTTCTCATCAGCATTTGAACGCATTTGGCAGGTGTATTGCAAGAGATATGAAGAATGCACGCTACTCCCTAATTTATTCGGAGACAAACAGCTATGAGCTTTTATTATAAACTAGTATAATAAGTGTGACCAGGAGTGTGCAAAAGCCCTTTATGGACGGGACTAGTTATCCCTGATGATGCTAGGATGTTATGCCTGACACTCCCATCTATGTAAAAACTATGGAGATCACAAAACCATCCCATCCAAACTATATAATCACAGATGTCTTCTGTAAATAACTGTAACACAAATGTTGTTTATAAAAAACGAATCCTGTCCGAATAGTGCTAAAGATGCTAATTATACTATAGACTAGGGTTCATTCCCACGATTTACAACATATTGTGTTCATGTCAACAGCAAACCCTACCCTACATGGACCCCAGACCTCAAGTGGACTAGAATGAACCACAGAGTTAAAAAAAAAACACTTCGAAACCAACCAAACAAACCAAAACTTTGACATCAAATGAATTTGAGTGTGCACCAAAAGTTCTGTTGTGAAAGCACTCTATTACTAGAACACAGTACAATCTCAACTTCCTGCTTCTGACTCTCTTAACAGCCTCTGGGAACAACAAACAGTTTGTAATTTCTCAGTGGCACTCCTTGGAGGAGCCTCCTGTGGCCTTTTGAGCCCCTTTTCACCTCCAAAACACACTCAAGAACTGACAAGCTATATTTTCCCATGACCCAACAAATGTGGGCTGGCCAATCCTCTCCTTTCTCTTTTCCTTAAGCCAGCGCCACACTAGTCGAGTTTTCAGACAATTTTCAGGTGTGAGCTTCATTTACATTATCACCGGCTAGGTGGAGGGAGACGGAGTACGAATTAGCGCTTGCCAGCGGGAGGTCATTAATCCCTTGAGTGTCGTGACTTTCTGTTAAGATATCCATTCACAAACTGCTCAACAACATCCGGCTTGTTTGAAATTATTGCTGGCAGTTGGTGGGACGGGTACACATGACCAAACAGTGACCAATGAGCTTTAGGCCGAGGTCCAGTTCATAGATAAAGGTGAAGTGTTTATCATGAGTTTTTCTGGAGATGGAAGCTAAACATTTTTCTGCAGAAAAAGAATGGTGTCTAATAGAAAGCGTGCATGGATGGTACATAAGGTGGAGAGGCTCATTGTTCTTTGGAGCCAACATGCCTGTTTGTATGACAAATTATATTATATATTATAATTATTTCAAATATTTATATATTATTTATGATTATACCTTAATTTATATTATAGATATAACATATCTAGCATGTATTTAATAATAACAATTGTTCTTATCATTTACTTAAAAATAATTGATTTTGATTGGTCAATCGCGGCATTCTATAGACAAATATTTTTGTGTATATATTTAATACACTATATGGCCAAAAGTTTGTGGACACCATATGTGCTTGAACATTTGATTTCAAAACCGTAGGCATCGATTTCGCCCTTTGCTGTAATAACAGCTTCCACTCTTTTGGGAAGGCTTTCCACTATACTGTATGTAGTAACATGACAGCAGGGATTTGCTCTCATTCAGACACAAGGCTATCAGTGAGGTCAGGAACTGATGTTAGTCGATGGGGCCTGACTTACAGTTGCTGTTCCAGTTCACCCCAAAAGTGATCAGTGTCTGGGCTTTGTGCAGGCCAGTCAATTTCTTCCACACCAGACACAGTAAACCACTTCTTTATGGACCTCACTTTGTTCACAGGGGCATTGTCATGCTGGAACAGAAAAGGGCTATCCCCAAACAGTTGCCACAAATTTGGAAGCACACAAAGCCCAAGCCATTACATAAAGAAACATTAAGATTTTTCTTTACTGGATTTAATGGAATAACCAAATGCGTTAATTAGAAGGGGGTGTCCACAAACTTTTGGCCATATAGTGTATTTAATGTCTATTTCATATGTAGTTGCTTAATAAGTTTAGTTAGCTGGTCATTATTGCAAAATAAACCCATACAAGGGGACTGAACTTTATGCCTTACTTAAACATCTATTAATATTGATTTATAAACTTTCACACATGCAATAAGCAACTGTTATGAGTGCAATTCCTGCTGGAGAATTGTCAATACATATTGTCCGCAACCCTTTAAAATGTGGTCTCGTCTGATCCTTTTGCGCTTCTTCCGTTTCTTTCCGTGTGCAAACACAAATGATAAGGCACAAATTGCTGCAGCGAAACACTAGCCCCTTTCACATACAACCAGGTAAATTACAGGAAAAGTGTTTGGTTGTCTTTAATGGTAAATGTACCACATGTGCTTTTCACACATACAATCAATATGGAAATGTATGATACAACTTCTCATTAAGGGAAATTGCCAGAGCAAAATTTACCAGTATTTTCACAAAAGTCGTGTTCACACAATCTCTGACCTGAAATGCAGTAAATTTACAGGAAAAGGCAATATGTGTGAAAGGGGCTAATGATTTTTGTTCACTCTTATAGTTTATGTTTGCGCGGTGCTCTTCTTTTCTGCGAGCTACAGGTTGGTTGGCTACGAAAATGGGGCGTGACAGTGAAACATTGAAAAAAGTCTAAAGCAGTAATTTAGTGTGACTCCTATCCTCCATAAACACATACCAACACAGTATGTAACATGCAAGGCTGCAGTTAGGAATTCTTGGGCCCAGTACAAAATGTGTCAGCAGGCCCCCCTTCAGTCCATTGTTTGTTTATAAATGCATATCCCGCTGAACACGTTTTGATGTGCTCTACAATTTGGAATTGCCCCCCCATTTCGAAAATGTTTGCGTAAAAATGACATACAATCATGATTTCAGTTCATCCTATCAGCTGTTATAGCCAAGTATATTCAAAATGTTGAATGAAATAAAAATCAGATTAATTTTCTACAATACAGTCATAAAAAACAAAACAATATTTACCTAAATTTTTTTAGTGGACAGGGTGTGCAAAACCAACTATTTCACCTGGTAACATTTTGGAATTCAGTTGTTATTTATTAATCTAATAACCGAACAATTATTTATTGTTGTCCAGATTGTCATTATAATATGATAAAGTGTTATTATTACTTTGAGGATTTGTTGTATACAATAGTAATATTATCTTGTCTTATTTAATTTACTTTCACCTGGAGCTTATATTCTGACATTGCAACGTACTGTTCACCATGTTGCAAAAGGCTGTATTTTATGTAAGTATTGTAGGCAACATTCGTAACAGTAACAGTATTGTAACAGTAAACACACAAGGCACGGCGGCCCCTCAGCACAAGAAGGGAAAAACCCCACTGCCGTTTATCAAGCGCTGAAACTTTGCTTGGTGCAGAACAATCTGGAATAATGTTAAACATTGTAACAGTCACCTCTTCGCAACCTGAACTTGTTCTCGTTAAATCTTTGTGACACCTGCGCTAAAAACAATCTAGACGCAGTGCAATGAATGAAACAGAACGCAGGTGTCTCGACATGTGTTTTTGACTTGACACAGTGTCTCGACATGCGTTTTTAACTTGACACAGTGTCTAAAAATGTGCCGGTCCTGCGTGAGACACTGAAGAAACAGCGAGACGTGGTGCAGAAGTCAAGGATGTTTGTCCAGCGAGTGTTTACATAGAAAAACAATGAAAAAACAGAGTAGATGCACGCAAAAACACGTTCAGTGTGAACAGCCCCTAACTCATCTGTTCGTGTGTACCTGTGAGTGAGAGCATGTGGGAGAAAAAAGTTCAGAAGGCCTGTATATGTTTTCATAAATTACAAACCTGAACCCTGAACACGTCACATGTCACCTCTGTCATTTGGTGCATGAGTACCAGGTCGAGGCCAATTGAAATCCTAATAATGTGTATGCATGCTGCATGAAGCGAAGCTACAATCGCATTAATTAGGTCTGTTAGTCTGACTTTGAACAAAATCAGACTCATACTATTTTATTCAGACTAAAATGTTTACATGGCAAGACGAATTATTGGTTTTAGTCTGACTGAACTCAAACCTGTATACAATACAACACAATAAACAACAACTTGTCCTCTTACATTTATAAGCACAATGTAATTCTAAAACACTAACACCCCCCCCCCCCCCCCCCCCCCCACACACACACACACACACACACTGCTAAACACAAGCTGTCTGCCACCTTCATGCTTGGATTATAAACTAGTATCCTTTCTTGGGAGGTTATCTCCTCTCTTCTGTTTTACACACAAACACACACATGCATTTGACTATGAATGTGTACCCTACATAGTACTGCTTCCAGTGGAAAATAAGTAATAATTTTCTTTGTTTCTTTTTCATTATAAGGATCTGATGTGATGAATTGAGGTTTTGTTTTATGTTGTGTAGACTCAGACAGCATGAAGACTTCTACACACAACACAATACATCAACAGACACGTACACACAGACACTATAGATGAAACTGGAAAATCGTAGACAAGACACGTGGGGTGTGTGGTGGAAAAAGTCATGCACATGCATCTTAACAGGACAGCTGCAGTTTATCAAAAGCACTACAAAGAGACGAGACAAAAAGACAAGACGTGAGAGGAGAGAAAATACCAATTGATTTCACACTTAGACACAAAACAAAACATTTTAGACTTCACTATCACCAATTCCTTCTATAGCTTTTTGTGGGTATTGGTTTAAATGACGAATTCACTACACATTTCAGTGCAAAAACTGCAAATGATTCACAATCTAGTTTTAAGAGCCACATTCAGCTCTAAAATAGCAATGCAACTTGATGATTTAAATTAAGTCATTGTGATTTCTTTTCATGCAAACATGCCTCCTTTCTATGTAGATTAGGCTCCTTATAGATTTCATTCACAAAACTCACATAAAGCTATTGTCACCCAGAAAGCATGTGGTAAACTGATGTTTGATGTTTAAGAGATGTTTGTTTTAATTAATATGTCAGCAAAAATTGGTCAAATTATGGAGTGTTATAACCTGGAATATATCCAGATGAGCATTGCAGTCAAGCACACTTTCAGCATGTTAAAGAGATGATTCATGTGTCTGGACCACAGCAGTGGAGTGATGTTGCTCCAACTCTGCAGAGTGTGTCAGATCCAGTGACGTTTTCTCTGAGGAGGCAGTCGAAAACTAATCGACTGTACATAAATAAAACAAATAAAATATTAGGAAATGTAAGCTCAAATAGTGTGTATAGCTGTCATATTTCCAAAGTGCCACTGTCCAAAAGCAACAGCAGCAGATAAAATTTCAGAGAGAGGCAGCACTCAAAAAAAAAAAAAAAGAAATCTTTGGCTGAACTTGATTCAATCATGGACAGTAGTTCCACATGTTTGAAATTAGTTTTCTTAACTTAAAATTACTATGTAATCTCAACACAAACACTTTGTGTAGAAAGAACCCAGTTGAATTTGTCCCAGTTGAACAAAATTAGACGTGTCAATGTAACTCAGGTAAACGTCCTGGTTACTTGCGTAACCTCCGTTCCCTGATGGAGGGAACGAGATGTTGTGTTGATGTACTGACACTAGGGGTCACTCTTGAGAGCCCGAAACACCTCTGGTCTTTGATAAAAGGCCAATGAAAATTGGCGAGTGGTATTTGCATGCCACTCCCCCGGACATACGTGTATAAAAGGAGCTGGTATGCAACCACTCATTCAGATTTTATGCTGAGGAGCCGAGAAAAGGTCCGGCCATTTCAGCAAGTAGTTCAGCGTTGTGGCAGGAGGGATACAACGTCTCGTTCCCTCCATCAGGGAACGGAGGTTACGCAAGTAACCAGGATGTTCCCTATCTGTCACTCATTCGACGTTGTGTCGATGTAGTGACACTAGGGGTCCCTATACAAAACGCCGCAACTGGCTGAACTGTTAAGTGAACTGGCGGTGTGTGACAGGCAGACAACTGTGTGCCTCATAGCCAGCACACCCGGTCAACACGTAACCTCCCCCAACATAGTTATGAGTGTCGAACGGCCTTTTGGGGACAAGTCGACTACCCAAAAGATAGAGACAGGCTAGCCCAGTTGTGGCCTCTTTTCCCCTTCTTTTTTTCCACTCCCTAAAAAATAAGGGGGATTATCCGACTGGGCTGCCAGGTCTAGTCGGGGGGTGTCCCTCCAAAGGGGAGGACACCGCGGAGACCAAACTCCGCCCAAAGGGAGGGGGGGATATTTAAGTGGAAAATACGTCACATGGTCTTGCCGACCATGTGGAGAAGTCTCATGGTAGATCCTACCCAATGGGGGAGGAGTTACTACAAACATGGAGACTGTGGCAGAGGACTGAGCCAGAGCTCTGCCCAAGGAAGACACAGTTTGCCAACAGGGAAATTAATTAGTGGAAGATATACATCGCATGGGGTTACCTTACAGGGAACCGCCACATGCGGAGCACCTACCCCAGAACAGGGCTCTTTGTTAGCACTTGTACTGGGCCGGCAGCGAGTCTCTCCGAAAACTCGACTGCCACAGGGCTCGGAGGAAGTCAACCAGGTAACATAGTTTGTGAACACTACTGGGAATTAATGGCGCATGTCCTAAGCTCAGAGGAGGTGAAAGGCGCTATGTGCAAGCGATACACCCGGCCAGCTATCCCGGGCTTATCCACTTGTATTGCGTGCCACTACCTGGGACGAAACTGGTTCCACCCGGAGGTTGTAGAACCTTGCAAAGGTGTTGGGTGTTGCCCAGCCCGCTGCTCTGCAAATGTCTGTTAGAGAGGCACCCCTGGCCAGGGCCCAGGAGGCCGCTACACCCCTGGTAGAATGCCCTACCAGGGGCGGCACGTCCTGGGCGTGATATGCCATAGCTATGGCATCAATGAGCCAGTGGGCGATCCTCTGCTTTGAGACAGCGCTTCCTTTCCGCTGTGCACCAAAGCAGACAAAGAGCTGCTCAGAGATCCTAAAGCTCTGTGTGCAATCCAAATAGATGCGTAAAGCACGTACCGGACACAGCAACGACAGGGCTGGGTCTGCCTCCTCCTGGGGCAGCGCTCACAGGTTCACCACCTGGTCCCTAAAAGGTGTTGTGGGAACCTTGGGCACATAGCCCAGTCAGGGTCTCAAGATCACGTGAGAGTAGCCCGGACCGAACTCCAGGCACGTTTCGCTGACAGAAAACGCTTGCGGGTCTCCTACCCTCTTGATGGAAGTGAGTGCAGTCAGGAGGGCAGTCTTCAAGGGGAGTGCCTTAAGCTCAGCTGACTGCAAAGGCTCAAAGGGGGCTCTCTGTAGACCCTGAAGAACTACAGAGAGGTCCCATGAGGGAACGAGGCGCAGTCTGGAGTGGATCAGCATCCTGGTGCCTCTCAGGAACCTGATGATCAGGTTATGCTTCCCTAAGGGAAGGGGGGGGGGGGCTGTTGCGAGGAGCGTGAGGTCCAAGAACCACATCTGGGTGAGCCAGTAGGGTGCTACCAGGATGACCTGCTCCTCGTCCTCCCTGACCTTGCACAGAGTCTGTGCAAGTAGGCTCACTGGGGGAAACGCATATTTGCGTAGGCCAGGAGGCCAGCTGTGTGCCAGCGCATCTATGCCGAGAGGTGCCTCGGTCAGGGCATACCAGAGCAGGCAGTGGGAGGATTCTTGGGAGGCGAACAGGTCTATCTGTGCCTGTTCGAATCGACTCCCAATCAGCTGGACCACCTGAGGGTGGAGTCTCCACTCTCCCCTGAGGGTAACCTGCTGTGACAGCGTGTCTGCTGCAGTGTTGGATGTGAGTGGCTCGCAGTGACTTGAAGTGCTGCTGACTCCAGAAGAGGAGACGGCGGGCAAGTTGTGACATACAACGAGAGCGCAGACTGCCTTGGTGGTTGACATATGCTACCATTGCCATGTTGTCTGTCTGAACTAACACGTGCTTGCCCTGGATCAACGGCCGGAACCTCCACAGGGCGAGCAAAATTGCCAACAACTCGAGGCAGTTGATGTGCCAATGCAGCTGCGGGCCCGTCCATAAGCCGGCGGCTGCGTGCCCATTGCAAACAGTGCCCCAGCCCGTTTTGGAGGCGTCTGTCATGACCACGACACCCTTGTAGACCTGCTCTAGGGGAACACCTGCCCGTAGAAACGAGAGGTCGGTCCAAGGGCTGAAGAGACGGTGACAGACCGGCGTGATGGCCACGCGATGTATCTTGGGACTTGAGTCTGAAGCCAGTGTTGAAGCAGTCTCATATGCATCAACCCGAGCGGGGTGGCCACAGCTGAGGATGCCATATGCCCCAGGAGCCTCTGAAAGAGTTTCAGTGGAACCGCTGTTTTCTGTTTGAACGCCTTCAAACAGGTCAGCACCAACTGTGCACGCTCGTTCATGAGGCGCGCTGTCAATGAGACTGAGTCCAACTCCAAACCAAGAAAAGAGATGCTCTGAACCGGGAGGAGCTTGCTCTTTTCCCAGTTGACCCGAAGCCCTAATCGGCTGAGGAGCGAGAGCACCAAGTCCCTGTGTGCACACAACATGTCCCGAGAGTGAGCTAGGATTAGCCAATCGTCGAGATAGTTGAGAATGCGAATGCCCATTTCCCTTACCAGGGCAAGAGTTGCCTCTGCGACCTTCGTGAAGACGCGAGGAGACAAGGACAGGCCAAAAGGGAGGACCTTGTACTGATACGCCTGACCCTTGAATGCAAACCGCAGGAAGGGTCTGTGTCGAGGTAGAATCGAGACGTGAAAGTACGCGTCCTTCAGGTCTACCGCCGCGAACCAATCTTGATGCTGGATGCTCGCCAGAATGTGTTTTTGCGTCAGCATCTTGAATGGGAGTCTGTGTAAAGCCCGATTCAGTACTCGCAGGTCCAAGATTGGCCGCAACCCACCGCCTTTTTTCGGTACGATGAAGTAGGGGCCATAAAACCCCTTCTTCATCTCGGCCAGAGGGACAGGTTCTATCGCACCCTTCCGTAGGAGGGTGGCGATCTCCACGCGCAAGGTAGCAGCATTTTCGTCCATCACTAAGGTGAAGTGGATACTGCTGAACCTGGGCGGACGCCTGGCGAACTGAATTGTGTAGCTGAGTCGGACGGTCTGGACCAGCCATCGCAACGGATTGAATGCGCAAGCCACGCATCCAAGTTCTGCACGTGGGGGACCAAAGGGACGTTGTCGGACTTACCGGCAGGTGGGATTTCGCGGCGGGACAGAGCTCGAGGTGCCACACCCTGTCGTGGCCGTGCTGAGTCTAGGGACATCAAAGCACTTACCTGGCTCCTTGTGAGCACCCCCGGAACAGCCTGGGATGGGGGAGGAAGAGGCCTGTCCTCGCAACTCGTGGAGACTGTCACATCGGGGGCGGATGTGTGCCACAGCTGGGTGCGCAGGGGCGGGGAGACTGCCGCTGGAGCGCCAATCCTGCAAGGGAAAAAAGGTGGACGGTAGTCGTGATGACGACCGTGCACACCAGGTATGTGACCCAGAGAAGGAGGAAACCGCTCTTTTGCTGAACTGTTGGGTACCGCAGCCACTTGGGCATGCGGCGAATTCAAATGAAAAGGCAACAAACGATTCTCCACCCGGCCCTCTACCGGGGGATGGAGTGGTCTTCTTACCAGCTCCAAGGCAGTGGGTTTCGTCAACTCTGGGTCGCTTCCTGTGATGGGCTTCACGCCGGGGCCGGGCCGAAGGGGCGGGCTGTGGCGGAGCCAGTGCAGTCACCGCAGGGTGACGCCCTTGGTGACGAGCAGACGGGGTGTGGGACCTTGAGCCATGCCGGGGCAGGATATGCTGGATAGCCTCTGTCTGCTGCTTCACCGTCGAGAACTGCTGGGCAAAGTCCTTGATGGTGTCGCCGAATAGGCCAGCCTGGGAGATGGGGGCAGCAAGGAACCGTGTCTTTTCGGCCTCACCCATCTTGACCAGGTTGAGCCAAAGGTGGCACTCCTGGACCACTAATGTGGACATCGTCTGCCCGAGAGACCACGCCGTGACCTTCGTCGCTCAGAGAGCGAGGTCGGTCGCCGAGCGCAGTTCCTGCATCAGATCTGGGGTGGAATAACCCTCGTGCAGTTCTTTTAGTGCCTTGGCTTGGTGGACCTGCAGGACAGCCATGGCGTGCAAGGCAGAGGCGGCTGGTCCAGCAGTGCTGTAGGCTTTGGCCGCCAGGGACGACGTGAACCTACAGGGCTTTGACGGGAGCTTTTGGCGTCCACGCCAGGTGGCGGCACTCTGCGGGCATAGGTGCACTGCAAGCGCCTTATCCACTGGGGGAATCGCCGTATAGCCCCTGGCCGCCCTGCCATCGAGGGTAGTGAGGGCGGGGGAACTGAGAAATTGGGACCGGGCAGTAAAAGGTGCCTCCCACGATTTTGTCAGCTCCTCGTGCACTTCCGGGAAGAAAGGCACTGGAGTGGGGCACGGGTGCTTTGAGCGACGCTACGAGCCCAGGAACCAATCATCGAGCCGTGAGGGTTCAGGGGAGAGTGGTGGGTTCCACTCTAGCCCGACGCTCGAGGCCGCCCGGGAAGGCATGTCCATCATCTCTGCATCAGCCTGTGACTGGGCAATCGTCCTCGAAGGGGGGAGCCCAGCTGAGGCTTCTGCGTCCGACTGGACAAGCCTGGTCTCTCCGATGCCACGCTCGAGAGACCATCAGCTTCGCGGGCTCCAAGCCACTGAAATGTGCCGTCAGATCCAGCAGAGGTGAATGAACAGTCGTGAGAATTCAGCTCCGTGAGCATGACCATTCGGCTCCTAAGAGAAAATCTGAATGAGTGGTTGCATACCAGCTCCTTTTATACCCGTACGTCAGGGGGAGTGGCATGCAAATACCACTCGCCAATTATCACTGGCCTTTTATCAAAGACCAGAGGTGTCTCGGGCTCCCAAGAGTGACCCCTAGTGTCACCACATCGACACAACGTCGAGTGAGTGACAGATAGGGAATCTCTTTTATTTCTTTATGTACTAACTAGTGAAATTGAATGTAAGCATGCTAAATACATGCTGGTTGAAAGCACTACAGAGTGTTGTATAGTAAATATGCTATGATTAGTACAGCTTTTGATCAACAAAGAGTGTAATCAATTTCATGTGCGACATCTACCTGTCCTTATCAAACATAACAGAAACTCTTCTAAATCTCAACATAAACACTAACAAGCATCGACCTTAATATTCATCTTGCACAAAAACACATAAAATAACACTTAATTTTAACATTTACTCTCCCTGTCGAGTCCCATGCAAAGCATGCTGGGAAATGGAAATCCCCAGCCTAGTTTCATCAATGCTTCATTAACATCACAAAAAGTATTCATGTACTCCCAACTCAAATAGTTAACTTCCATTTTACAAATTTAAATGGATAGAATGCAATAAAATCAAGTTGTGACAAAACGTTCAAGAATTGTGTTGCTTTAGTTCATTTTAGTTAACCCTTTAAGCTCGGATGGGCCCGCCCTTGGATAATCATCAAAATATTAATAACAGTCATCACCAACACAAAATCGGTATCGTTTGAAAACTTTTGATTGCTGTGTCATATCAGCACAACATTTTTCTCAGATAGAGTTGACATGATTGGGAACAAAACAAAAGCAGTTTTTCGGAGCCACCTTATTTACACCCAGATATAATGTATCATAATCTATATCATAAAAAAAAATGAAAAAGTTTTCTTAACTAACACTTGACCCTCCATGTTTTTTTTGTTTTGTTTTTTGTTTGGGTATGCCACTGGAAATCTTTAAAAACACCTTCAGAGCTTAAAGGGTTAAGTAAATTGAATAAGCAGCAAAAATCCTTTTTTGAGTGAGCGTCTCTCTCGATGACCTTTAAGCTCATTACGTTTTCCTAGAGTTTATAAAGCGTGTGCGTGAGATGAGTGATTCGGGCATTTAACCAGCGCAGACAGCACGCGCAAATAAACAGCACTTTTACTGGGAGCAATTAATTCTTAGTGAATTCCCCCCATAATTTTTAATACAGATTTATCTGGAGCAGAATTTGGGACCAATAAGCTTTCACTTTGGGCTGGGCTACCCAGCGCGACACTGCAATAATGGAAACCAATCAACTGACAAAATGCCCTGTTGCTTGACACCAGAGACTATTTAGCCTGAGACAGAGCACTTGTATTAAAATTAATGGGAGAAATTGGAACACCCAACATGGGGGATGTAGAAAGGAAGTCCCACCTTACAGGTAAAAGAGCCTTTTAGATACAGCCTGTTAGTTAACTCGAGAATGCGCATGCGCATTATGTGGACCAGCCTGAAAAATAGCATTTTTTTAAACGTGATCTAAAAAGCAGAATTTATGATACCATTGTTGTCAGATTTTACATGCACAGCAGCTGTTAGGTTTCACAGACTGTTGCCTCAATTCGTCCAGAGTTGCCAGACTCTCATTAGTATCACTGATGTTATAGACACATTTCAAAATAATTGTGTCAGAGGCCCAGAGCAGGACAATTCCAAGTGCTGCAAAATATCCATTCTCGTGAGTGCAATATTAGATAACAGAGCACAAGATCTGTATTAAATAGATGGCATGATTCTTTTTTTTTTTTACTTTGATAACATCAAATGTGGTTGTGGTGGGCAACCCCTCCTGCAGACATTGACCCAACCATGTGCTGATCTGGAACACATCTGGAGCTGTGTGTGTGTATGTGTGTGCACTTACACTCAGAGCCACTATAGCTGAGATGTATTGATGGATCCCTCGGGCTTCAACTTCCTCTCATATATACATACACATACTGGTCATGGGAGATATGCAATGCATATATATGGAAGTAACTTATCCTTTCTCATTGCTTCACAGGCCCTAAATGGATAGCATAAGTGTGCATGCTTGTGTGTAAGTTAAGCAAGGACATAAGGCAGGGGTTGTGAGGCTGATATGGAAATTCAAGGAGGAGGTCTCTTAAGAATAATTTACATACAGTATTCTCAAAAAAGGAAAGATCATAAGAGAGAGACAACATGGAGAGGAAAGTCCTGCCATCCATCTTAGATTTTTTTTTTTTCTTGACATTTTGTTTAAAACAACAGGGGCAGGTGGATATGTTTTTCATTCATTTTTCAAACTGAAAGACGAGTAAAAACTATTTTCTGTGGTAATCAACAGCAGGCCACAGATGCTGACGATTGAGATTACGTTGTATTTAACCCGAAATAAGTTTTTCCATTCCATTGTTGCCTTTGGTTTGCTCACTGAGAATTTGTAAGTCACTAAAAGCTTCTGTGGAACCTCATGTATTGTGTAAAGTGCTATCTAAATACATTGAATTGAACTCGTAAAGTAAATTTGGTCTACACAATCAGTGTGCACTTATTCATTATCCATATCTATCTTAATCTCCTCTGTGGATGTCTCAATTCACAGGGGTCTTTGTGCTAAAGAAGACTGACTTTTGCCAAAATAATATCTCTTCACTTCTTTGCTCTTGCATGTAATGCACGTTAAAACACCACAGTCCCTGCCTCTCTATCTACTTCATACATTTACTTTCCCTCTCCCTGATCTCAGCTCGAGGCGAGTCTAAGAATTTGACTGATGATTGGGTCATCAGAAATGCAGCTTAATCCCAGGTATAAACAGGGACAATATCCCCTCAATCTCAATCAAACCCGTCTTCCTCCTAGCTAAGACCTCACTCTGTAAATCTTATTGGATCCCACAGTTATGTTACAATGCTTGGTGCAACTAGATGATCAGCTCTCCTATGAGGACCATGCTACAAAAACTGCCCAGTCCTGCCATTGGATGATGCACAAAATAAGGAAAGGCAGACACTCCCTTGACAAGTCCATTGCCACAAGTCCAGTCACCAAGAAGTCACGGCACACCTTTGCTCAAGTCTGACTACCAGTTATTGCTAAAATTTTTACTTTTACACTGCTGCCAATTACCTAAATTCAATCCACTATTTAACTGTACATCCAATGGCTAGCATAACGTGTTGTACAGAACTTCTCAGTACTTGTTTTTCAGTGGTGGCACCCAACACCTGTGAGAACAGCTAACACCTATGACAAATTCAAACAAAGACTTGAGAATAAGCTACTGAAGATCTAAAAATGTCTAACGCAAATTACATAAATGCTCTACTAAAACACCATACTTGTTGTCTTCTTGTACTGTAGGTACAGTGCATTCAGAAAATATTCAGACCCCTTCATTTATTTTCACATTTTGTTACGTTGCAGCCTTATGCTAAACTGCTTTAAATTATTCTAATTTTTTCACATCAATCTACACACCTAATGACAAAGCAAAAACAGATAACTTTGCAAATTTAATAAAAAGAAAAAACTGAAATATCTAATTGACATAAGTATTCAGACCCTTTTCTATGACACTTGAAATTTAGCTCAGGTGAATCCCATTTCTCTGGATCATCTTTGAGATGTTTCTACACTTTGATTGAAATCCACCTGTGGCAAATTCAACTGATTGGACATTTGGAAAGGCACACACCTGTCTATATAAGTTCTCACAGCTGAAAAAGCATATCAGCACAAAAACCAAGCCATGAGGTCAAAGGAACTGCCTGCAGAGCTCAGAGACAGGATTGTGTCGAAGCACAGATCTGGTGAAGGCTACAAAAACATTTCGGCTGCATTGAAGAGCACAGTGGTCACTCTGGTTGAGCTCCAGAGATCATGTGTGGAGATGGGAGAAACTTGCAGAAGGACAACCATCACTGCAACATTCCACCGATCTGGGTTTTATGGCCCAGAGTCCAGACGGAAGATTCTCCTCAGTGCAAGACACATAAAAAAAGCACTTAAAGGACTCTCAGACTGTGAGAAACAAGATTCTCTGGTCTGATGAAACAAAGATTGAACTATCTGGCCTCAATTCCAAGCGACATGTCTGGAGGAAACCAGACACCGCTCATCACCTGCGCAATACCATCCCAACGGTGAAGCATGGTGGTGGAAGTATGATGCTGTGGGGGTGTTTTCCAGCAGCAGGGACTGGGGGACTGGTCAGGGTTGAAGGAAAGCTGAACGCAGCAAAATACAGAGATATCCTTAATGAAAACCTGGTCCAGAGCGCTGAGAACCTCAGACTGTGCCAAAGGTTCACCCTCCAACAGGACACTGACCCAAAGCACACAGCCAAGACAATGCAAGAGTGGCTTAGGGACAGCTCTGTGAATGTCCTTGAGTGGCCCAGCAAGAGCCTGGACTTGAACCCAATCGAACATCTCTGGAGAGACCTGAAAATAGCTATCCACCGATAGTCCCCATCCAACCTGACAGAACTTGAGAGGATCTGCAGAGAGGACTGGCAGAAAATCCCCAAATCCAGGTGTGCAAAGCTTGTTGCATCATACCAAAAAGATTTGAGGCTGTAATCACTGCCAAAGGTGCTTCAACTAAGTACTGAGTTAAGGGTCTGAATACTTATGTCAATGTGATATTTCAGTTTTTTATTTGTAATAAATTTGCAAAGTTATAAAAAATCTGGTTTTTGCTTTGTCATTATGTGGTATGGAGCATAGATTGATGTGAAAAAAATAATAAAGTATTTTAGCATAAGGCTGCAACATAACAAAATGTGAAAAAAATGAATACTTTCTGAATGCACTGTTTGTATTAGGGGTGTAACGGTTCTCTGTAAAAACCAAACTGTACGGCTTGCCACCCATGGTTTGGTAATTATTTGCACTGTGGTTCATCTCAAGTTTAGCCCATTATACTCTGGTGCATTTTTGAGCTGCTGCACGCAATTTGTCACACTCAAATTTTAAAGCTCACCATTCACACATACTGTGGACTAATTGCAAAAAAAATAGTCTCGTTTTTCAGAGAACACCCCAAATAAAATGTATTTGATGACTTACAGAAATCATATTTCACTTTGTGATTCTTCTGAAAATCTTTTGAACTGTGGTATTAGGGCAACACAATTAACTGTACAGTCACATTCCTGAGAATGAGAGCTTTCATTTGATATTTGACTTGTCCATTTAGGTGCTATGTGAAAGACTTTTATTTTCATATAAATATTTCTACCCCATTACCTCTAGGGGGCGCTTATTTTCAACGTGAATGTTTTGATGCCTGATTTTGTTATTTTAAGGAACATAAATGCAGAAGTGATGATTATCTCTGAAAAGTTCAGATTCTAAGCTTTCAATTAACTCATATGCCTGACTTATGTATATGGAGACTTTAACGTTTTAAGCGTAAACTTTTTTGCAATATAGCGCCCCCCTTTGGATCCACCGGCAGATCCATAGAGTTTAAGGGGTTTATGACGCATCTGGAGCACAAGGTTTTGTGAAGAAAACAAAGCATCAAATAGACACAGTTACAACTTCCACTAATGCACCTGTATGGCTCTGTAGATGGACATGCTCCACCTGTGTTTCATGTAGGTAAACTTTTTTTTTCAGAGAAAAGCCTGTTAAATTAGTTGTTGACATCCCAGTTCTGCACACATTGTGTGTAGTTGAAAATGGCAAGCGGAGAAAACAAGCTGCAGATAGAGAAGCCTCCTGTATCATTCAAGTCTTCTGTCTGGGAACATTTTCTTTTTACAGTCAATTACAACAGCGATGATCAAAAAAACGTCGACAAAAGAGGCACTGTTTGCATACATTGCTCGATGCAAATGTTGTAAACTGGTAATTAACCGATACACGATTTATCATTTATGCTGACATCACCCTGGGATAGATAGCGTGCATTGCGCACAGAGCCACAGTTGAGCCCGAAACTTCACACACTCCCTTCTGTTTTTAAGCAGACACTCAGTGAATGAAACAATAAGTAAATCGCTTGGGATTTTTATTGCCAAAGTTATGTTACCATACTCTGTTGATGATGATGTGGGATTTCTGCGTATGATTAAAGTACTCGAGCCACGTTACAACAACCCTTCTCGTATCCATTTTAACAGCAAGGTTTTTATTCCTTCTATAGTGATGTACAGCTTCCGATTATTAAATATATGTTAAGTTTGAAATGCACTTTATGTTGATGCATGTAGCATAATACTGCAGGCATTAAGTTAGAAGTTGATTTATTTAGATGATTTAGTAATTACAGATTTTTAAGAACCTAATGAAAATTACCTATGGTTTTACTATAGTAATATTGTAGTAAATATAAGCGTAAGAGTAGTTCTAGCAGGAAGACTTCAGGATTCTTCTATCAGGTATCTCATCCAATCACAATACAGCTCTGCTTTAAAAGCCGGCCAGCTGTCTCTCACTGTTCGCATACTTTCATGTTTTTACCCCCCATCCCACCCCATCTCCACCAGTTTAGGTCCTGTCCTGGGGGATCTGATGGTTCAAGCAGCATCTGAAAGCTGAACCGTAGGACGTATCTTTTCGTTTGCATTAATTCCAGTAATCTTGAGTCTTTCTGTTAGAACCATGACTGCTGTCACCATGGTTTTCTTGCAGAAATCATGGTTTTGATACAATTAACCATGATTTTATGCAGTAATACTGAAGTATCCATATAGCAATTATGGTTTTACTACAGTAATATTGTAGTAGCAATGACTGACGTTCAAGGGCAAACCAGTTAAAGTGTTTGTTACCAAATAAAGTATTCTTACTTTGGCAGTAATATTTTTTTTTTTCTGAACAATGCAACAGTACTGAAACCGTGACCCTTAAACCGTGATACAAACCATGAGAAATTTTAACCATTACACCCCTAGTATGTAAATGCAGTACTTTATGATTTAGGGTACTGTCTAGGGATATGTACAGTATACAGCGTATAAGCACCCTATGTAGGTTTTAACTTTGTTAACAACCAAATTTCATTTGAGCTCTTTATCTGCAGATTTTAGAAGCTTCTTCTTGGCAATTTAGCCCAGGCATAGCAAGAGTTGTTCATTTTTGGCTGGCTTCTGGTATTTGCCATAATATAATTTGTGCACTGTATAGAGCGTAACTACATCTTTGATGTTGGATTGAACTACATTTCCATGAAGTATTGCGAATGATGTGATCGATATGATAAAAAAAAAAATAATATGGTAAAATATAAAACTATTTATTTAAAGTTAGCTAGAGATCAATATAGTTAACATATATTGCAAAATATTCAGATATATGCAAATATATAAGTAGTTTGAGAGTGTAGGGAGACAGACTCAATTGCGTCATATTCCTCAGTTGCTGCAGAGCTCATTTGATGCACTTTGTTCACCGCGATTCCCTGATTAGCAGATTATTTTCCTTCAGAATCATGGATAGTGTAGTTCTTCACCTGGATTTCTGCTATTAAACAAAATTTGTTTTAAATTAAATTAAAATAACGCAGACTGATGGCTTCTGCAGAAGTATGCACCATTGATTAACAAGTTCTGAGCTCATAGTAAGTCTGTCTGTAAAGGTTTATAAGTTGTTGTTAAAAACCATTTTGTCTATAGAGAAAATGAATGGAAATGAATTTTAAGTGTACATTTTTACCTCTGGAACCCAACTGTCGTGCTCTATTGCAAGTTGCTTTGCAACAAATGTAACATATGTGAGTCAGTTTGTATGTGGTGTGAGTGTGAAGAACAGGGTTCAAAGGTATATGTTTGCATCCACTGGTGAGGAAAAGTGAATCTGAGATGTAAAAAACATTCAGCTTTTAATTCATCTAGTAAGTATTTTCTACAATTTTCCAATACAATTCAACAGCCGCTTCATGACTCTCACATCACACAGCTCAATATTCCTCTCTGGTGAGCATTAATCCAGCACAGTTATGGCTCAGCAAAACACTAGCAAATATATTTGATTTCAGGAAACATTACTCTGGCTATTTCCAGTGTCGGGGGGAAAGAGTCGCTTCCTTCGCTGGATTGGGATTCATGGGGGCCGTTGTCTGGTTTGCAGAGCTCATTGTGGTCAGCTGTGCGGGCCACACCCAGCGAGGGATAGTGAGATGATTGTGTGCATCGGCGCGGGGGGAAACAGCCAAACCATTCATCATACACTGTTTACTTAGCCTTTTTAAGAAGCCCTCCGAAAAACCACACGAAGCAAATATGAGCTAATCCTGCAGAGAGCAGCCAGGAACACACACACACACACACACACACACACACACATCTTAGCATTTGTGGGAGAGACGTTGTGTTTATACATAACATGCTAGAGAGGTTAGTGCTGACAAGTCTTTATGTACGGTGTATGCGTGAGAAGGTCAGTCTCTCAAACTCTATTTTCACTTCAACACTTTAACATATATAATACTGTATACACACATACACTCTACACACTCAAGAGCACAAGTCTTATTTGTGGAGAACACAACTGGGATGGAAAGATTCTTGATTAGAAAGAGGGAGAAAAGACAGATACAAAGAGTGAGATGACACAAAGGACAACCTTGTGTGTTGAATGGTTTACTTAGCTATCCTGTAGATCAGGGGTGTCAAACTCAGTTAGTTTCTGGAGGGCCGCAGCCTGTTCCAAAATGCCTCCTTCAAGCACTCCTGACCTTGATTAGCTGCTTCAGGTGTGTTTATTAGAGTTGGAGCTAAACTCTGCTGGACTGTGGCCCTCCAGGAACCGAGTTTGACACTCCTGCTGTAGATGAAGTTACTGTTTACAAACAAACGCACTGCTTCGCCACTTTCAGGTTCTTTTGGCAGCCCAGAAAAGAGCTATGTTCAGTGGGTACCTTGCACAAATTGAGCTGAAAATATCCCAAAAATGTTTGCTGGGTTGTAACACCCTGTTTCCTACAGATTAGTAGAGATTTGGGCTTCTTTAAATTCATTATCGCATCTGCTCTGTTAGACCCAATTGACCTGCAGCTGTTGTTGGTAGATTTTCACAAAGAAATCTCCAAACTCAAATTGCAAACGGCTGTTATGAATTTCCAAAGCACAATGGCTGTGACAGTTATGAGGCCAAATATGACCTAACGATGATCTTAGATGAATAAAACCCATGGGGTTTACGGGAAAAACGGGAGCAAGTCTCCACCATGGCAGCACATTGGCTATTGGTTGTGAAAGAATCTGCAAAATAAAACAATATCATAATGCTAAAATGATCGCTTTGCATTTATTTTGAATGCAGTAAGTAACAAATGTTAAATCAAAAATCGCTGTTATAAAGTATGAACATGGAGTATGATGATACATATTATTATTTACTGAGTGTGGGTTAATAGCAGTATGTCTTTCATTTTCATATCCCACATTTCTCACGCTTTAGAGGTGGGTTAAACGTGTAAGTATGTATTCATCAACCTGTTACATGTCCGACATAATCAACAGGAATACTGAATCAATTTAAAACTTGGTTTTCTAATAATTCAGAAAAAACCTACATAATTTCTTCACTGTAAACCATATATATATATATATATATATCCCTTTATAATAACTTTTTATTAACATCAACAAACATTATTACAATTTATACCACAGGTCTGTTGAATGCTTGATTCTGATTGGTTTACGGACGTTCTAAGGTGTGCAATTATTTTTCAAGTAAATGCACTGCTATGAAGTAATTCCAGGTCTTGACCGCATAATGGTTCCATATCACTTCGCCAAATTATTTCAGTTATTTCAAAGAGCCCTACAGGCTTCCACAACAAAATAACAAATTAAAACAAAGTCTTTGGTTAAAGTAACTCAGTTAAGAACGTCAAAGAATGTCTAAAATATCCTACATTTATTTCAATTTCGGTTAAAAAGAGCCCTCACGCTCCCTCGTCTCCCCCGCACTTACATATGCTCACACACACACACACACACACAGACACACACACACACACACACACACACACACACACACACACACACACGCACACACACATACGCACACACACATTGAGACTCGAGTCGCAACCAACAAATAGAGCCGCACCCTCGCGACTTGATCAATACAACAATTTCTATTATCCTAAATATCTTTTAATGTTTCAATGTATTTCGCCCTAATCAGCCTCACATAGCTGTAGTGGAAAGCACTGCGCTTCCCCCCACCCCCCATTTCGCTTTCTCACACACACACACACACACACACACAAACACACACACACACACGCACACAGAAAAGCAGCGCATCCTTCGTTGCTAGTTCTAAAATTACAAATTAGCAATGAAGGCTTGAGCTGTTTCAAAGCTAGATACACTTGATCAATACAACAGTTTCTATATTATCTGAAATATCTCTGAAAAACCCTCGCACTCCCCCTCTCACTCACTCACACACACACACACACACACACACACACACACACTCGTGGACACACATTATACACATAATGCACACACTTAAGGCCCAAACATACTCGTGAGAGAAAACCAGAGTCGTCATGTCAGACGACTGCATCTCAGTGGGGATGAAAAAAAAAGTTATTAAGGTTTATAATGGGAATATGGTGACACACATCTTGGTGATTTTGAAGCGATGTTATTTCTGACGAGAGCTGCAACAAAAAAGGTAATCCCAGAAGCAATATATATTTCATTTTCTGAGTTTCTCTCTTTCGATCCCTCAAATACAAACTCACACACACATGCACAAATGCACTACCTTATTACTCCAGTATGTCCTTGAGTAAAAGCAGTGCGAGCCTCCGTTGCTAGTTCTAAAGTGACATTTTCGAAGGCTTGAGCTGTATTAAAGTAAGATGCTGAATCTGTGGCGGAAGAAAGTAGTTCCACTCACAAGAGCGTTTTAGGGACAAAAACCAGAAAATGTCTTGAGATAAAACCCTGAATGATGTATTAAGGTGTGGTAACCATGGTATAAGCGGAATAATTGACTCCGGCCCGTTAAATTGTTTAAAAATAATGCACACCCAAGATGCAGCATTACCACCTCAGGTGTGCATTATTTTTCAACAATTCAATGGTCCGTCATCAATTATTCCTTACATATAATAAATAAAAGATTATTAAAACTGCAGCACTGCCCATATCCACCATTGAAGTCTGCTGCTTGAAAGAACCCAGAAGCGTGGTTGCCTGCGGTGTGACGTTAGAGTAATTTCATTTATACTGTCAAAATATATCTCCCTTTGGGCACATTCACAACTGAAAAAATGATTTCTAAATAGAATCAATGTTTTTTTAAATTGTTTTTAATAAAAATGAAATAAATAAAAATTTGTGTTTGTAATATGAGTTACATTATAGTAACTATAATCAGCTTTATATTAAAACAAATTAAGTCTATAGCTGGGTTTCCATCAATGTATTTTTATGTGAATTTTGAGATAACGTGTAAAAAATGCTGGATGGAAACACCAAGACATTAATAAAATCTAAAATGTGCATAAAACACTTATACACTCGCTTGAGTGATACACTCGCAGTTACAGAAATACTCAAACCAGCCCATGCCACAGTCCAAATCACTGAGATTAAATTTTTTCCCCATTCTGATGGTTGATGTGAACATTAACTGAAGCTCCTTTTTTTTCTTTTTTTTTTTATAATTATAATTATATTTATTTAGCACACATTATACATTTGCACATATACAGTGTAATTCTTTTTTTTTTTTTTTTCTCACATATCCCAGCTAAGCTGGGGTCAGAGTGCAGGGTCAGCCATGATACGGCGCCCCTGGAGCAGATAGGGTCAAGGTCCTTGCTCAAGGGTCCAACAGTGGCATCTTGGTGGTGCTGGGGCTTGAACCCCTGACGTTCTGATCAGTAACCCAGAGCCTTAACCACTGAGCCACCTCCTGACCCATATCTGAATGATTTTTTGCATTGCACTGCTGCCACATAATTGGCTGATTAGATAATTGCATGAATAAGCAGGTGTACAGCTGTACCTAATTAAAGTGCTCAGTGAGTGTATTTAGGTTTGTGAGAGCGTTTTGTCTGCACACTCTAAACCACAAGTAATTCATTAAATTTAATAAAAGAGCCACAGAGGCTTCAACTTCCTTTTTCATTTCTATTTTTGTGACAATTTCCCTGGAAGTGATTATTTTGTTCTCTTCAAGACAATTCAATGTAAACGCTGCTTTATTCACATATTGTTTTTGCAATGTTCCGCATAAATTAAATTCATAGCCAATGTCTGAAGGTTCCAAAATTTCTATTTGAGAGAGCTCTGAAAAATCAGAAATCTAATAAATCTAAAATAATTACAATGTTGACAGCGATGACCTGCGAGAAAGACCTGCACAAACTTTGGGGAAAAAAAAAAAACAGAAGGATTGTTGGGATTTCACTGGAATGCTCAACTTCCCTTATCCGAGAAAGCAAAATAAATAAATAAATAAATTATATATATATGAGTATGCAAAAGTTTGCTGATTTGAGCAGGGCCTTCTTGTGGTTATGTGTGGGGCATAAATCTAGATCAGATTGCACTGCTCTTTGGAGTAAAGTAAATATTTAACATGCATTTATTCACTAAAATGGAAACAAAGGATGCTCTATGTCTGAGGTGGAATGCTTGAGCGCTTCAGTGGCTGCTGGGCCTGCTGATTGTTAAGAAATGAGTGTATGTGTGTGTATGTGTGTGTGTGTGTGTGTGTGTGTGTGCATCTGCAGAGAATTTCAAAAGACTTCAATGTTGAAACTTTGAAAGAAAGAGAGCTTTGAATGTCCTTTGTTGATGAATTTAGCAAGTTATGAGCAGGCCCACATCCCATGCTACTTACATGTTCATTTATAAAATGTAATGTTTTTCAACAGATGTGTTTGAGAAAAAGTGTGTTGATATCATAAAATAGCAGGCTCTGAGTAATAGAAAGAAAAAATTGTTGTAGCGCCTCTAATGTTCATTTCTCCTGTAAACTGCAGGGAATCTGGAGACACATTTAACAAGTTTTACAAAATGTATATAGAGTCATGTTTTCACAATGAGACCAGGTTGATAAATATATAAGGGTTATATATACACTACCATTCAAATTTTCAAATCATATTAGAATAATAGTAAAGTCATCACAACTATGGAATAATAGAAATGGAACTATGGGAATTATGTTGTGAATAAAAAAATCCAAAATAAACAAAACTGTGTTATATTTTAGCATCTTCAAAGTAGTCACCCTTTGCCTAGAATTTGCAGACATGTACTCTTGACATTTTCTCAACCAACATCTTGAGGTATCACCCTGAGATGCTTTTTAAACAGTATTGAAGGAGTTCCCATCTATATGCTGGGCAATTAGTGGCTGCTTTTCTTAATTATTCGGTCCAAGTCATCCATTTTTAAATAAAATTTTCGTTTTGTAATTAAATAAATTAATATGTTGGCACAATTATATTTTTGTCTACAAAACTAATTTCAAATATTTAAGCATACGCCTTCAGATCAAAAGATTTTTAAGATCGTGAGAAACTTTTCAGGCAAGTGACCCCAAACTTTTGAACAGTAGTGTACGTGTAAGTTATAATATATAAGTTGAAATAACAAGAACCGATGGTTTCAACAGGTGCATGTATCATTGGAGCTCATGGTAGGTGTATCATTAAAGATCAATAACTTATAGTGGAAAATCTGTCTATGGGGAATATCAATGGGTTTTTATACTTCCGTACCCCAACTCTTGTGCTCTATTAGTCACATGGTATTTACGGCTCAGGTGATTGGCTTAAAAAGTTCTGTGCCCAAAACTGAGAGTCTATGAGCAAAGATGGCAGCATGCAGTTTGTGTACTTACAGGGCACCATGTTCCAGCCGAGCAACTGCCATTGAGATTAATGGGAATGCTAATGGATAGCCCTTTTCAAGACCAATTTGGCTGGAATGTTTGAGGATTTAAAGACATCCTCTTTTATCAGAAAGAAATATGTTTAATCTTGGTAGTAGGCACAAATCAAACACTTGAGAGTGAGTGTACACAATGGATAGAGGAAGATAGGATGCTAAGAGACATATTACAGAGAGAATAGAGCATTGTCCAAGGGGTAGACAGCACTAATTACAGAATAAATAAGAGGATAAAGTGATGAAAACATGTGTATTTACAATAGGGTAAATGTTTTGGCTCCTGCAGAAAGACTGGAGCATTTGAGTAAGCAGCACTGTGACTGATCCAGAACAATGCTTGTATTCATAGCACATTATCTCCACAACACACAAAACACATGTGCATACACAAAGTCACTGCAGCAGAGTTAAATTTAGTGGAAAACACAACTCCACTGCCAACATGGAGATTAATTACCAAACTAACTTCACAGAGGTACAGAATGGGAGTCAGGCAAAAAGTAAGTGAATATGGGGCACATTTTGGGATTTGGTTTCCACTTGCACAGCGATCATACGCCGCGGCTCTGCCTGTGCCTTAGAAAGGAAACACTAGCTTTTGTTCCATGGGAAATGTGGTATGTGTGAGGTCTGATAGAGGGTTTGGTTGATGTGCATTGTTTTGTGAAGTTTAATAAGCTGCATATCTTCCTTTGCAACTGCTCTCTGACAGACAGAAAGAGACATAGGGGGATAGAGACAGTAGCTCTGTTCCAAACCTATTTAACTACATACTGTAGGCAGCTGCCTTATAAGGCAACATCCTAACCCAAATGGAATGTAACACAGCATGTGATTGATCTGGACAGTGTTGGGTAAGTAACTCAAAAAGTAATCTACTACAAATTACTAAATGGTTCTCTAAAATTGTAATCAGATTATTGACTTACTGATTACTTCATTGAAAAAAGGGGGTATTTACACTTGGTCACTTCATGTGCTTTTACTGATCTGATTGCTATCTGATCATGAAAAGACAAAGTGTAAATGCTCTCCAAGACGGAGACGAGACGGATATAAATCCTCCAGAGGTGGTTTGAGAAGCATTCCAAACAACACTCAGTCAAGTGTAAATGCAACTGGCTGTTCAAGCCACATATGTAAACTTTATTCCGCCCAAACAGCGCTACGTCACAATAGGGAAAATGTTAAAAATGACAGCTGCTACCAAATATTTGCATAGTGCTCACATCATGCAGTAAATAACAAATTAAGAAATGGATGCATATTGTAGGAGAGACAAAATTCATCTGATGCACATCGCTGCCGAAACTAAACACTGATAATGAGCGCAGCTGACGAGCATTAACGCGTCTTACCTACAAGAATCCCAGAGGGGAAAATACTGCACTGCACAGTGCGGAAAACACGCGCATTGTGCAGTCACTTGGAATCAAATAAAAAAGTCCCATCTTTTCAATGCACTGTCCAACATTAGCATAATCACGGATGTGAACTCTGTATTATTTGTATATATTGTGGAAATTGAAGATCGGATTTATGTCCATTTGTCAAAATACACATTTATGTGGCCAAGTGTAAATGGAATGTGCTTATTTAATCAGATTGCAATACGATCAATAAAAACTAGGGCTGTCAATTTAACGTGTTAATTCAGTTGATTAAATTTTTTAACGCATTATTTTTTATATCATTAAAGCTATTAATCATGTCCTCGGACCGTAATAAGGAATATTCCTGAGCAATACAAGCTTGAAGTACCACCTGTTTTCTTCAGGGGGCAGTAAGCGAAACTTCAGCTATATAGGCAACGCACAGCTCAAACAGACAGAGAACAAACCAACCCTTTAGCAGACAGCACAACACGAGGACGCGTTCTTGCATTCAAAACACAGCTTGATGGAGCGCAAATCCAAACTTGGGGATCTCAAGACGTGTATTTTTAAGTATTAAACTACGTTTAACTTGACACAGCGACCAAAAATGGTATGTTTGACGCAATACAACCAAAGTGAGACGCTTCAAAAGTATCTGTCTGATGCAGGTGTACATTGACAGGTCCTTAGACAAGCCCTCATAATAAATCTCGGACTGATTGACAAGTTCAGTTGTAAAATGGATTGCTGTGAACAGTAGACTAATGATAGGCTTATGTTTAATAATATGTTAATAAACAATACATTGGATTCTAAAGCCACTTTTTGTATTGTCTTATCAATGCTTAACTCCTCTGCCACAATAATGTAATGCATTTTTATTATCTGAGTACACTGCCTGGACAAAAAAAAAAGTTGCATACTTTAATATATTCATTGGACCGCCTTTAGCTTTGATTATGGCATGCATTCGTTTGTGGCATAGTTTCGACAACCTTATGAAACTTCACAACATTTATTTCCATCCAGAATTGCATACATTTTTGGCTGAGATCTTGTATTTATGACGGGAGAGTCGAATCACTCCATGAAGTGTTCTCCAGCACATCCCAAAGACTTTCAATGGGGTTAAGGTCAGGACTCTGTGGTGGCCAATTCATGTGTGAAAATGATTCCTCATGCTCCCTGAACCACTCTTTCACAATTTGAGCCCGATGAATCTTGGCATTGTCATCCTGGAATATGCCTGTGCTGTCAGGGAAGAAAAAATCCATTGATGGGATAACCTGGTCATTCAGTACATTCAGGTAGTCAGCTGACTTCATTTTGTTGCCGCATAACGTTGCTGAGCCTAGACCTGACCAACTGAAGCAACCCCAGATCATAACACTGCCTCCAGAGGCTTGTACAGTGGGCACTATGCATGACGGGTGCATTGCTTTGGAACAGGGTAAATCTGGACTCATCAGACCACATGACCTTTTTCCATTGCTCCACAGTCCAATCGTTATGCTCCCTAGCAAACTGAAGTATTTCTTTCCGATTAGTCTCACTAACAAGTAGGGATGGGAATCCTTAATGGTTTCAGTAACAATTCCAGTAATTCTTTTAGTACTTTTGGGGAAGAATTGAAAATGAGAAATGCATTTCTTATTGGATTTACTCTCCTCTGCACTCTGTTGCCAAATGATGAGGTCCTTTACGATTTCTACAGAACAGATATAACAAATCAGAAATAAATGTAATACAATTCTTGTAAAAGGTGTGTTTGCTGACTTTTTAGAGACATATATCCAAGCCAATAATTGATCCTAACTAGGCTATATCTGGACTGTATCTAAACAAACAAGAAATGTGATGGCATATTTTATTCATTCATTTAATATATATATATATATATATATATATATATATATATATATATATATACACAATTCCTTGTATTACAAAACTTGTGTATCTTTAATTATACACTGTCATATGAACAACCAGTCATTAACTGCACTGCTTGATTTAATAGCGACACAGGTCATCATTAAATAACAAGTAACAGTTCCAGAGACAGTTTAGACTGTGTTATGTTGTCTAATGTTGTACTTCAAGCTTGTGAGACTTCAACAGTTCTTACTTAATTTCGAGTTGGACATTCATAACTTACACATCAGTGTAAGATTAATACTATACCGTACTAGACCGGAAGCGCTGTATGTTTCGCACTTTAGATTCAAAAGAATCGGGTCATATGAGTTATCCTTTCAGGAATCGGACCATTCCGGATGCGCTGTATGTTTCGCGCTGTAGATGCAACAGATCCGGCTCATAAGAATCATTTGTTTGTGTGTTTTACAGTTGAACCAGTAGAGGGCAGTGGTGCTGCAGAAATGCGCTGCTGGAAACACTGTCATAGTATTTCAGTATGGTGTTCCAGCTGTATCGGTGGAAAATTCACTCAGGGGAATCGTTAAAAGAACCGAAAGTCACGAAGATCATCCGATTCCAGTATTTTGTAAAGAATGGAACCAGTTCTAAACAAGAACCGGTTCTCGGTTCACAACCCTACTAACAAGTGGCTTTCTTGTGGGCACACAGCTGTTTAGTACCAACCCTGTAAGTTCTCGTCCCACTGTGCATGTGGAAATGCTCTTACTTTCACTATTAAACATAGCCGTGAGTTCTACTGTCGATTTTTACAATGTGACTTCACCAAGTGATCTCCGATCATGATCATTCAAGATTTTTTTCCGACCACATTTCTTCCGTGAAGCTGACGGTTCATCAATATCCTTCCAGGTTTTAATAATGCGTTGAACAGTTCTTAACCCAATTCCAGTGATTTCAGCAATCTCCTTAGTTGTTTTCTTTGCTTGATGCAGGCCAATATTTTGCCCCTTCTGAAACACAGTAACATCTTTTCCACGACCACGGATACGTCTTCCGACATGGTTGTTTAAGAAATGAGAAGCTACACACTGCATCAGTTAGGGTTAAAAGAATTGATGCCAGCTGAAACATACGAATCACTGAAATAATGATCCAATCATAGGCTCTTCAATATCTGCTTATTTAAATCCAAACGGCAACTTTTTTTTTTTTGGCCAGGCATTGTATTTTTCTATTATATACTGTATATACACTACTGGTCAAAATGTTTGAAACACTTGACTGAAATGTTTCTCATGATCTTAAAAATCTTTTGATCTGAGGGCATATGTTTAAATGTTTGAAATTAGTTTTGTAGACAAAAATATAATTGTGCCACCATATTAATTTATTTCATTATAATAATAAATGTAATAATTCTTTTTTTTTTTTTAATTGATGACTTGGACCAAATAATAAAGAAAAGTAGTCAATAAGTGCCCAACATAGATGGGAACTCCTTCAATACTGTTTAAAAAGCATCCCAAGGTGATACCTCAAGAAGTTGGTTGAGAAAATGTCAAGAGTACATGTCTGCAAATTCTAGGCAAAGGGTGACTACTTTGAAGATGCTAAAATATAACACAGTTTTGATTTATTTTGGATTTTGTTTAGTCACAACATAATTCCCATAGTTCCATTTATGTTATTCCATAGTTTTGATCACTTTACTATTATTCTAAAATGTGAAAAAAAAATATAATAAAGAATGAGTACATGTTTCAAAACTTTTGACCGGTAGTGTATATATATATATAAATATATATATATATTATTTGTAATTATTTAAATATAACTATTTATAATTACAGTATATATAATCAGATTACAGTATATATCGAATTATTGTTATTTGAGGGGCATTCTCAGCTAATTTGTATATATATATATGCGATTAATCACAATTAATTTGATTAATTAATCGGCACACCATGTGTTTTATGACACCAATTTTTAATGGATTAAAAAATTTAGCGATTACCAGCCCTAGTAAAAATGCAAGAAAGTGACAAAGTGTAAATACCCCCAAAGCCATCACACTACTAAGTACTTTTAAGTTAATTTTTAAAAATGCTTTTCACAGAAGTTTTTGATTTTCCATGCGTAACTCATTAGAAAGTGCAAGCACTTCGGCAGTCATATAAACACAAACAGAAATAAATATGATCATAATTAATGTTTTGCATGTATTCTACATAAAACATATTATTTTAGAAGTATGTGTAACCCAACATACTTAAAAGTAATTAACTTAATTGAAAGTCAGCAACTGTAACCTGACTACAAGAATTTAAAATTTAAAGTGTTACACAACTTTTTTGTAGTAAAAGTAATTCAATTGCAGTAATGAATTACTTTGTAATAAGTTTACACCCAACATTGGATTTAAAACACTCAACATTTCAACTCTGAGTAACGTGTGCCAACCAAAATAGCTCTGTTCATGTTTAGCGCATGAGAGACGCAACTCACAATTGATTTAGGTATAGTCTGAAATTAGCATGGTGCTTAGCTAACGATGTAATACTATTACAAGCATTAACAAATACAAAGCACACACCGTATAAAGTGTAAATATTTAGTTCAACCGAACTGTTTTCGTTGATAATTTTCAGTATTAAATGAAATAAAAGTATATATTTAGTCAATTTTACTCTGACTAAAAGGCCATTTAATTTTAGTCTACAAAAATAACATATAAGTTGACGATAATATGCAAAATGACATAAACTTGTATCAAATTATAATATATCAAACTTTACCCAGTTTTTCAAATATTTAGAAAAATGTATAAACTACTTACAATTATTCAAATAAATATTAATATATTTAATATGTGAGATTAAACTACTGTTGTGAAAACCTGAGCTCCTGAAATTAATGAATATACTTTAGTATTAGCTATTTTTACAAGTTACTCTGTAGTGAAATCCTCACATTTAGTTTAGCATGTTTTTGATGAAACGGTGTATTCACAGTGCGAGTGACGCATTCTGACTAGTTCAAGTTCACCTGTTCATTGCTTCATTGTCTGTGCAGATGTACGTTGTAATATGATGTTTATGTTGTTGATAAAGCTGATTAATGTCACATAATTAACCCGTTAGTAAAGTTCATAGTACAGGTGTTCAGCTCTTGCAGCTCACGTGGAGAAATACACAACATACTTTGACTGGACTATTTCAATTCATTCTTTCTAGATTATTCTTAAAAAAAAAAAAAAAAAAACAGTGTTAGTGTATTGTTAATATCTTGCAGTATTATTTTTTTTCTCATAGTATTTTCATTAACAGAAATGTTTTAATTACAACCAATGGACTGTGTCATGATGCATCTTTACCGTCTCATCTTTGTTATTGTTGACAAAATCAAAAAACCCTTGGTCAACGACCATGTTTGTCAGTAATTGTGTTGACGAGATTAACAGCAGTGACATGATATTCTAATAACACGTAACACAAATGTTGGGTGAAATAGTATATTTCTAATTAGATGGAACTATTTTATTACTACAAATCAGTATTGGATGAAGTATTTATTCACAAGTATATTTATAATTTACATTTCTCTCTGCCATCTTGCATTAAATTTGCACTGAGTGGGTCACATGCATTATAATTTTGCTAACTGTTTTGAACAGACTTTGCATCAGGACGCCTCTTTAGATGCCTTGAAATGCTGTCTAAGTAGGCAGTTCACTAGGTTTTAGAGAGCTACAGATACTCAAATACTGCCCAGTTAGCTCAAAGGCTGTGACCTGAGGTTTTTAACCAAATTTACCTCAATTTGATTTGCATTTTGTTATTTTTTTTTTTTTTGTGACAAAATTAAAACTTTAAAAAATGTTAACAGACTAGACAGCTAGTTTTTAATAGCAAGGCTTAGTTTATATTGGAATCAAACTAAACAGACTATCATTGAGTTCTCTCAGTAAGAAATCCCCTCACAGCAGTCTGATGTGTGTTTGTAACACTGCACTTCCTGTAATGCTCACAGATGGAGATGAGCTACATTAACGCTGGGAAGACAAACAGTTCAGCTCAGTGTAGCGTAGAAACAGAGAGACCGAGAGAGAGCATGAGACAGTCTTGCTGTGAATTCAACAAGAACATTGACTTTCAGCTTGCGTAACAAATTTTTTTGGCTTTACTTGAGTTGTACCTCCTTATTCACAAAAATTTCTTCAGATTACCAAGAATGAATTTCATTTCTTTTTTTTTAATTTTATTTTTTTTAATGCATTCCGTCTCCATTTAGCGAGTGTGCTCGCTCGAAAACACTTTAAATAATTAGTTAAGTAAATAAGCATTATACTTCTGTCTAGTCTGTGTCGGAACCTGGTCTGCTATATTCACCTAGAGCAATACTCTTTCAAGAGGGTGCGTCACACACGCTCCACTGCCCACTGGTGTTTGGGGGGTGTTAGGGTTCCCCCTCCTCCTATAGCACATGACTATAGTATAGGCGATATATTTTACCTTTGCATTACATAACAAACTACATTTACAAGCTTGTTCGAGTGTAATCAAATTATGTGGTAGCTCAACTGGTAGAGCGTTGCACTTGCAATGCGAAGGATCAGGGTACAATTCCTGAAAAGCAGGTGAGTCGACACATGAACCGAATGTGTCATAGAAGCACCACAAAATGACACTGCAATTGCGTTTTTCATCACACATTTGCTTTTTCTGACATTTTCGTTTAGGTTTAGCGTAGGGAGGTCGGTTTTGTTGAGCATTAACTTTGAAAACCTCATCTGTTTGAGAGAAAATTTAACTTGCTTTTCGAGCCACACAGTGAACATTTCTCCTCAGAATTGCCCCAATACGTGCAATGAACCATTTCACATTTTCACACAAATCACAATTAAAATGGCAGGTTTTTTTCACCCTGTTCCTCACACAATGCTGTCTTATGACATCTAAACAGTTACTATAGTGCATGACTTGTAAGGTGATACATTTTAATGTTTGCATTACATAACCAACTACAACTAGCAACTTATTGGAGTGTGGTCAACTGTCTTGCGCGGAAGCTCAACTGATAGATTGCGCGATGCAAAGGAAGAAGCACTGCAAAATGAAATGGTTTCTTCAACAGTTGTTTTTTTTAACATTTGCTTTTATGACACTATCAATTAGGTTTAGGTTTTAGGTTTAGGGTAAGTAGGTTGGTTTTGTTGTTTCAAAACTAATCTGTTTGGGAGAAAAGTTAACTCACTTTTAGTGCCACAGATTGGACATTTCACCTCGAACCTGCTGCAAAATGTGTTATGAACCACGTAATATCATTTTTCAAAAATTACGCCACAGTCACTACATTTTCATGAGATCAGGCTGCCAATTCTTCATACTGTTAGACCTTTTCAATTCAACTGTGAATGGTGCTCTACTCTGATGTTTAATTATGAACTGAGATCAGGGGTCTCTATGACAGTTGGTGGGGTTCAGGGTGTATGAAGTGTTGTTTTGCTCTATATTTGAGTGAGCTCTAGTTTGAAGCCTGGATTCATTGTAAAACTGTAGTGCAAGTCTTAAACCACAACCTGTCTACATTGTAAAGTGCAAATCTTAATATGTGCAGTCACACAGAGTAAGAATACATACAAATCCTCATGAGATCACGTTGGCAAATGAGATTTTAGGTTTCAGTGAATAAGAACTTTTATTTTAGACTGTCTCTTACATCTATCAAAGCTATCAAATGACTTCTGAAGACTTGGAATATAGCGTAGAGGTTTGGACTACTTTAATTGTGCTTTTTTGTCCCCATCTACTTTCATTTTACTATGTAAATGAGCTATATAAACATTCAGCTATATATCTCCTTTTGTGTTTCATAGAAGTCATATGGGTGAGTAAAGGATGAAAGCAGTTTTCTTTTTTTGGGTGATCTGTTGCTATAGGTAAGAATAGTTATGTATGGGTTTTTATTTTGATGTTCACAATTTTCTTTTCTTTACACTAGCTTTTGAACATGCCTGTGACAACATATCTTCACAAACTGTTTCATACACAAACACACAGCCAAATTTAACAAAGTATTTGTCTGTTCACAGATCTAAACAAGGAAATGGGTGAAACAGAAATAAGATCTGAATGCAATTTAAAAACAAATGCAGATGAAGAGCTCATTTCATTTTTATGTTCCTCTGCTGTGAAATGTTATCAGTTTAGATTAAATCACTCCTTTTCAAACTATCAGAGGACAGTAACATGGAGAAACACTCTTTCACAGCTGGAGTGAGAAAACGGCCAGGAAATACAGTGTGAGAAGTGACTGAAGATGTGAAAACGAGAAACAGAATGGACAGAAAATAGAATAAACTGAAATTGCTGTGCTTCCAAGACAGCAAAAGAATAGTGTTCAAGTTTTAGGTATGTTTAGGTTTTAGGCTTTTTGGTTTAAAATAGATGGGCTGAATTAATTGCAGAGTTTAATACTTACAGTAGTTTTTATACTTTTTACAGTATCGTTTAGATCAAACCTTAACCAGAATGTTGAAGTAACACTGTACGTTTTCCTAAACAAAAGACAACGGACCTTTCACTGAAACGGTGTAAGTAGCTTGATAGCTGAGCTCTCTTTGTGTGTGTTTGAGGTCAAGGTCATGCGGCTGTTTGTGTTTGACATGGTAGATTGGGCTTAGAGCCTTGTTGATTTAAGATGAACTGATTGGCTAAATTAAAAAACTCTCTAAGCCTTGGAACGCACAATCAATGCAGGATCAGGGCCTGAGCAACTGTTGCCATGGCAGAGCAATGAGGTCATTCTTCCAGCATAACGGCTCTCTGCAGCCAATCAAAGAGCTGTGTTAGTTGGTTTCATGTTAATAGGTGAATTATAACAGCTGAGGCTAAAAGTAGTGTGGAAGCTCAACTTGGATCAAAGTTCCTGTAAAAGCTTCAGGAGGAACCGCCATGTGTACTGACCTCAGATGACCCCAAACACACACCATCTGATGTGGAAACACTCAATCAAAATAATGCATGGAGAGGACGTAACTGGATTTGTTCACCCATGCAGTGACTTCTGTGACCGTCTGAAAATAGTTGTCATTAATACTGTCACACTTGCACGAGGAGCTGCTATTTAAAAAACCATACACTGCTTCCACATCCACATGGAGTAAACAAAAATTTTCTCATTGACATTTGTCATCATGAATGACATGTGGGAGAGTGCTGAATCTCTCGGCCAAGTGAGTGGGGTTAATCAGATGTGCTGACCCGCACGCCGCTTCTGCAGCACTCAACAGGAAACAGCAGGAAGTAGATTTAACAGACAAAAGCAGCCACAGATCCGAGTGGAGGCTCATTGGGCAGTACAGATCCTTCTCATTTACATTTTACAAGGGTTGGGATCTTATTTTAAAGGTGATGTGTGTTATTTCTTGGATGTTTAAATACTTCTCGTATCCCAATGTAATGTTCACAGTCAGGTAAAAGTAAGCCTGATTTTGGGGTGGAACTAAAGGTTACCTGTACCAACCAATGGCAAATGGAGAATCTCTTTGAAAAAAGCCATTCTTTTTGCAATTCAGTTTTGTGCCGCTAGATGCACCAAAATTGAAGATGTGGCAACTAGTCAATATTTTAGCAATTTACTTTGATGAGGCTAGTGGTAGAGAAAACGCACACTTCACCTTAAACTTCCGCTACAAACATAGCAGCACAGGTATTTACAACTGTATAAGGAATTTTCCTACGAAAGCAGCAATTCAAGCTTAAAGTGCCATCTTCATGTTTTAGCGAGTCCCAGTCAGCAGGGGGCAGTCAGCTCAGCTCCAGCTGTACAGGCAACAAACGCTGATCAAAGACAGCTGGAGCAGAGTAGAGGGGTCTCAGGATGCGTTTTTTAAAGTTTCAAAACACATTTAACTGAAAACAGCATCCTAAAAATGCGCTGTTTTTGGCAAGAGGTGCTGAAAATCTGTGAAAAGCAACACAACCACACAGTGAAATGCACAAAAAGCGTGTGTATGATGCATGTGTACAGACGGCAAGCAAGAACATGTCCTGTTAAAATACCTCTTAACTCAATTGTAAAATAGATGGCTGTGGACTGTAAGCCAGTGATAGGCTTATGTTCAATGAGATGGAAATACACCAAATAATATATTGACTTGTAAAGCCACTTTTTGTATTGTCTTATCAATGTTTTACTCGTCTGTCACAATAATGTGATGTCTATGGTTCCCTATCTGTCACTCACTCGACGCTGTGTCGATGTAGTGACACTAGGGGTCACTCTTGGGAGCCCCAAACACCTCTGGTCTTTGAAAAAAGGCCAGTGAAAATTGGCAAGTGGTATTTGCATACCACTCCCCCGAACATACGGGTATAAAAGGAGCTGGTATGCAACCACTCATTCAGATTTTCTCTTCGGAGCCGAACGGTCGATGCTCACTGAGCTGAGTGATTCCCACGGCTGTTCATTCACCTCTGCTGGATCTGACGGCACATTTCAGCGGCTTCTCCCCCCTATGCATTGGTGCACTGCAGAGAACGCCACCTGGCGCGGGCGCCCAAAGCTCCCATCCAAGGCCTGTAGGTTTACGTCGTCCCTGACGGCCAAGACCTACGGTGCCGCTGGACAAGCCGCCTCCACCCTGCATGCCATGGCTCTCCTGCAAGTCCACCAAGCCAAGGTGCTAAAGGAACAGCACAAGGGTAGTTCTGCCCCGGGATTGATGCAGGAGCTGCGCTCGGTGACCGACCTCACTCTCTGGGCGAAAAAGGTCATGGCGCGGTCTCTCGGGTGGGCGATGTCCACATTGGAGGTCCAAGAGTGCCACCTTTGGCTCAACCTGGTCGAGATGGCACGGTTCCTTGGTGCCCCCATTTTCCAGGTTGGCCTGTTTGGCGACACCATTGAGGACTTTGCCCAGCAGTTCTCGGCGGTGAAGCAGCAGACGGAAGCTATCCGGCACATCCTGCCCCGGCACAGCTCAAGATCCCGCACCCCGTCTGCTCGTCGCCAAGGGCGTCCTCCTGCAGTGACTGCACCGGCTCCACAGCAGCCTGCCCCTGTGGCCCGGCCCCGGCGTGGAGCCCACCGCAGGAAGCAGATGCCACCCGTCTCATGGCCGGCCGTCAAGAACCCGAGAAAGGCTTCGATGCGCCCCTGAGACAGGCGACCCTCCTATGGCAGGGTGCGATAGGGCCTGTCCCTCTGGCCGAGATGAAAAAGGGGTTTTACAGCCCCTACTTCATTGTACCGAAGAAAGGCGGTGGGTTGCGGCCAATCTTGGACCTGCGAGTACTGAATCGGGCTTTACACAGACTCCCGTTCAAGATGCTGATGCAAAAACGCATTCTAGCGAGCATCCGGCATCAAGATTGGTTCGCGGCGGTAGACCTGAAGGACGCGTATTTCCACGTCTCGTTTCTACCTCGACGCAGACCCTTCCTGCGGTTTGCATTCGAGGGTCGGGCGTATCAGTACAAGGTCCTCCCTTTCGGCCTGTCCTTGTCCCCTCGCGTCTTCACGAAGGTCACAGAGGCAGCCCTTGCCCCATTAAGGGAAGTGGGCATTCACATTCTCAACTATCTCGACGATTGGCTAATCCTTCAGCCCTTGGACCAACCTCACATTTCTACGGGCAGGCGTTCCCCTAGAGCAGTTCTCCAGGTGTGTTGTGGTTAAGACAGACACCTCCAAAACGGGCTGGGGCACTGTATGCAATGGGCACGCAGCCATCGGCTCCTGGACGGGCCCGCGGCTGCGTTGGCACATCAACTGCCTCGAGTTGTTGGCAATTCTGCTCACCCTGTGGTGGTTTCGGCCGTTGATTCAGGGCAAGCATGTGTTAGTTTGGACAGACAACACGGCAATGGTGGCATACATCAACCATTAAGGCGGTTTACACTCCCGTTGTATGTCACAACTCGCCCGGTGTCTCCTCCTCTGGAGTCAGAAGCACCTCTAGGTCACTGCGAGCCACTCACATCCCGGGCGACCTCAACACTACAGTGGACGCGCTGCCATGACAGGTTACCCTCAGGGGAGAGTGGAGACTCAACCCTCAGGTGGTCCAGCTGATTTGGAGTCAATTTGGGCAGGCACAGGTAGACCTGTTCGCTTCCCAAGAATCCTCACACTGCCCACTCTGGTATGCCCTGACCGAGGCACCTCTCGGTATAGACGTGCTGGCACACAGCTGGCCCCCTGGACTATGCAAATATGTGTTTCCCCCTGTGAGCCTACTTGCACAGACCCTGTGCAAGGTCAGGGAAGACGAGGAGCAGGTCATCCTGGTAGCACCCTACTGGCCCACTCAGACGTGGTTCTCGGCCCTCACGCTCCTCGCGACAGCCCCCCCCGGCGAATTCTCAGGGGCGGGGCACCATCTGGCACCCGCAACCATACCTCTGGAATCTCCATGTCTGGCCCCTGGATGGGACGCAGAAGACTTAAGTGGCCTACCACCCGCAGTGGTAGACACGATCACTCAGGCTGGGGCCCCCTCTACGAGGCGCCTGCATGCCTTGAAGTGGTGTCTGTTCGCTAAGTGGTGTTCTTCCTGATGCGAAGACCCCCAGAGATGCGCAGTCGGATCGGTGCTTTCTGTCCTGCAGGAGAGTTTGGAAGGGTGGCTGTCCCCCTCCATCTTTAAGGTACTATAGTGGCACACCACGACACAGTGGACGGTAAGTCCTTAGGGAAGCACGACCTGATCATCAGGTTCCTGAGAGGCGCTAGAAGGTTGAATCCCTTCAGACCGCACCTCATTCCCTCATGGGACCTCTCTGTAGTTCTTCAGGGTCTACAGGGAGCCCCCTTTGAGCCCCTGCTGTCAGCTGAGCTTAAGGAACTCTATTTGAAGACTGCCCTCCTGACTGCGCTCACTTCCATCAAGAGGGTAGGAGACCTGCAAGCATTCTCTGTCAGCAAAACGTGCCTGGAGTTTGGTCCGGGCTACTCTCACGTGATCCTGAGACCCCGACCGGGCTATGTGCCCAAGGTTCCCACGACCCCTTTTACGGATGAGGTGGTGAACCTGCAAGCGCTGCCCCAGGAGGAGGCAGACCCAGCCCTGACGTTGCTGTGTCTGGTGCACGCTTTATGCATCTATTTGGATCACATGCAGAGCTTTAGAGTCTCTGAGCAGCTCTTTGTCTGCTTTGGTGGACAGCGGAAAGGAAGCGCTGTCTCCAAGCAGAGGATCGCCCACTGGCTCATTGACACCATAGCAATGGCATATCACGCTCAGGATGTGCCGCTCCCGGCAGGGCTACGAGCCCATTCTACCAGGAGTGTGGCAGCCTCCTGGGCCTTGACCAGTGGCGCCTCTCTAACAGACATTTGCAGAGCAGCGGGCTGGGAAACACCCAACACAAAAGGTTCTACAATCTCCGGGATGAACCAGTCTCGTCCCGTGTAGTGGCAGGCACAGGCAGGTAAGTCCAGGACAGCTGGCCGGGTGTATCACTTGCGCATAGTGCCTTTCACCTCCCCAGGGCTGAAGACATGTGCTGTTGACTCCCAGTAGTGTTCACAAACTGTGTCCCTGGATGACTTCCTCCGAGCCCTGTGGCAGACGAGTTTGCGGAGAAACTCACTGCCGGCTCAGTACATGTGCTAACTAAGCCCTGTACTGGGGTAGGTGCTCCGCATGTGTTGGTTCCCCATAGGTAACCCCATGCGATATATATCTTCTGCTAATTAGTTTCCCTGTTGGTAAACTGTGTCTTCCTTGGGCAGAGGCCCCTCTGCCCCAGTCACCATGTTTGTAGAAACTCCTCCCCCCTAGGGTAGGACCTACCATGGGACTTCTCCACATGACATACTTCCGACAAAGCTCGGTAAGACCATGTGACGTATTTCCACTCAAAATACCCCCCTCTGTCTCTGGGCAGGGTGTGGTCTCCGCTGTGTCTTCCCCTTGGGAGTGACACCCCCCCGATGTAGACCTGGTGGCCCCAGTCGGTTAACAAATTTCACTCTTTTTTTGGGGAGAGAAAAAAAGAGAGGATAAGAGGCCACGACTGGGCTAGCCTGTCTCTATCTCTTGGGCAGTCGACTTGTCCCCGAAGGGCCGTTCGACACTCATAACAGCACTGGGGGAGGTTACATGTCGGCCTGGTGCGCTGGCTATGAGGCACACAGTGGTCTGCCCGTCACACACCGCCAGTTCATGTAACACAGTTCAGCCAGTTGTGGCATTTCATATAGGGACCCCTAGTGTCACTACATCGACACAACGTCGAGTGAGTGGAAGATATGGAACGTCCTGGTTACTTGCGTAACCTCCGTTCCCTGATGGAGGGAATGAGACGTTGTGTCCCTCCTGCCACAACGTTGGACTACCTGCTGAAATGGCCAGGACCTTGTCTCGGCTCCTCAGCACAAAACCTGAATGAGTGGTTGCATACCATCTCCTTTTATACCTGTATGTTCGGGGGAGTGGTATGCAAATACCACTCGCCAATTTTCATTGGCCTTTTTTCAAAGACCAGAGGTGTTACAGGCTCCCAAGAATGACCCTAGTGTCACTACATCGACACAATGTCTCATTCCCTCCATCAGGGAATGGAGGTTATGCAAGTAACCAGGATGATTATCTGAATTATTGTGTTTAATATACACTCACCGACCACTTTATTAGGTACACCTGTACATGTCGAACCTTGAGGCTGATGGGCTGCAGCAGAAGACAACGTCAGGTTCCACTTCTGTTAGCCAAGGACAGAAGGCTGAGGCTGCAGTGGGCACAGGCTCACCAAAACTGGACAGTTAAAGACTGGAAAAACATAGCCTGGTCTGATGAATCTCTATTTCTGCTGAGGTACACAAATGGTAGGCCCACTGCAGCCTCAGCTTTCTGTTCTTGGCTGACAGAAGTGGAACCGACGTGGTCTTCTGCTGTTGTAGCCCATCCGCCTCAAGGTTTGACATGTTGTGCATTCTCAGATGCTATTCTGCTCACTACAATTGTACAATTGAGGGGTTATCTGAGTTACCTAAAGTAGCCTTTATGTTAGCTCGAACCAGTCTGGCCATTCTCCGTTGACCTCTCTCATCAACAAGGCATTTTGTTATGCAGAACTACCCCTCACTGGATGTTTTTTGTTTTTGGCACCATTCTGAGTAAATTCTAGAGACTGTTGTGTGTGAAAATTCCAGGAGATCAGCAGTTACAGAAATACTCACACCAGCCCATCTGGCATCAACAATCATGCCACAGTCAAAATCACTAAGATCACATATTTTTCCCCATTCTGATGGTTGATCTGAAGGTTAACTGAAGCTCCTGAGCCATATCTGCATGATTTTATACATTACACTGCTGCCACACGATTGGCTGATTAGATAATAGCACGAATAAGTAGATGTACAGGTGTACCTAATAAAGTGGTCGTGAGTTTATAATATATTACATATAACATTAGCTTTATTTGGTGGCTTTTTCAGCAAATATTTATACATTTGATTAATCTGCATATAATGTAATTAATTTGATCAAAATGTGTGTGTGTGTGTGTATATATATATATATATATATATATATATATATATATATATATATATATATATATATATATATATATATTTTTTTTATTTTTTTTATTTTAGTTTTATAATGAAATAAATTTATATGGTGGCACAATTATATTTTTGTCTACAAAACTAATTTCAAACATTTAAGCATATGCCTTCAGATCAAAATATTTTTAAGATCATGAGAAATATTTCAGTCAAGTGTTTCAAAAATTTTGACCGGTAGTGTATATATATATGTGTGTGTGTATATATATATGTGTGTGTGTGTATATATATATATATATATATATATATATATATATACACACACACACAGTACTGTTTAAAAGTTTTAGGCACATATGATGTTTCATACAAGCATTTGTCTTAAGATGGTTATTTATATCTTCAGCTTTAGTGTGTCAACAGGAAATATAAATGTTAGACTCCCAAACATTCCTTTTGCAAATAGAAAAGATTAGAATAGAAGGAAACCCTGGAACAGATGTCATGGCCCCCACAGAGCCCCACCACTGAACATTGTGTCTGTCTGAGATTACATAAAGAGATCGAAGTAATTGAGACAGACTAAATAGATAGAAGAACTGTGGCAAATTCTCCAAGAAGGTTGGAACATCCAATCTGCCAACAACCAAGAAAAACTATGTCCAGGTATACCTAGGAGAATTGGTGCTGTTTTAAAGGCAAAGGTGGACACACCGAATATTGATTTAGCTTTTTATGATAAAACTATTTATGTCATTATTTTTGAAGACATCCTCACTATGCAACATTTTTCACAAGTGCCTAAAACTTTTGCACAGTACTGTGTATGTATATATATATATATATATATATATATATATATATATATATAGTGGTTTCCAAAAATATTGGCACCCTTGGTAAATATGAGAAAAGGAGGCTGTGGAAAATATATCCTTATTGTTTATTCTTTTGGTCTTTCATTCAAAATATTCACAAAAATCTATCCTCAAATAGATATCAAACAATTCCAAACACAACACAAGTTTTATCAAAAAACAAATATTTATGTAAAATATATGTGTGGAACAATTATTGCCACCCTTTTATTCAATAATTTGTGCAACCTCCCTTTGCCAAGATACCAGCTCTGAGTCTTCTCTTATAATGCCTAATGAGGTTGGAGAACACCTGGCAATGGATCTGAGACCATTCGTCCATACAGAATCTCTACAGATCCTTCAAATTCATTGGCCCACGCTGGTGGACTCTCCTCTTCAGTTCACCCCACAGGTTTTCTAAGGGGTTCAGGTCAGGGGACAGGCCGTGGCCATGGCAGAACCTTGATTTTGTGGTCAGTGAACTATTATATGCTTGAGTTTTTTGTTGGATGAGAGCAGAGGCTTTTTTCTTGAAACCCTCCCAAACAACTTCTTGTGGAGTAGGTGATGTCTGATTGTAGTTTTGGTGACTTTCTGACCCCAAGACCCAACTAATTTCTGCAATTCTCCAGCTGTGATCCTTGGAGAATTTTTGGCCACTCGAACCATCCTCCTCACCGTGTGTGGAGACAATATAGACGCACGTCCACTTTCAGGCCAATTCGTAACATCTCAAGTTGATTGGCAGTTCTTAATTATTGCCATGATGGTGGAAATGGGTATTTTCAATGCTTTAGCTATTTTCTTATAGCCACTTCCCATTTTGTGAAGCTCAACAACCTTTTGCTGCACATCATAACTTTATTCTTTGGTCTTACACATTGTGATGGATGACTAAGAGAATTTGGCCTGTGTGTTACCTCATATTTATACCCATGTGAAACAGGAAGTCATAGCTGAACAATTTCATGTTCCTTGTCACCCAGGTGTACTAAAAATTTAAAATATGAATGGAAATATAATTTTACTCATAAGAATTTCTAGGGGTGCCAAAAATTGTGGCAAACATGTTTTGGAGAAAAATATTTATTTAATTATGAGATTTTTTTGCCCTTTAATTAAATAAAAGGTTAGATTATTGCAAATATTTTAAATTATATACTACAATAAAGACATATTTTTCACAACCTACTTTGCTCATATTTACCAAGGGTGCCAATATTTTTGGCCACCATTGTGTGTGTGTGTATATATATATATATATATGATTCTATTTGAATTAGGGCTGTCGATTTAACACGTTATTTCGGTGCGATTAATTATATAAAAAATAAAACATTAAAAAAATGTATGCAATTAATCATGTCCCCAGAGCATAATAAGGAATTTTCCTTATGTATGAGCAATTCAAGCTTGTAGTACAACCTATTTTCTCCAGGGTGCAGCAAGCGAAACTCACTGTATAGGCAACGTGCAGTTTATACAGAGAACAAACCACACTAACCGAGAGCAGAAAACACAAAATGAGAACATATTTTTGCGTACAAACACAGCTTGACGGAGCGCAAATCTGAACGCAGGGATCTCAAGACGTTGTACAGAGCAGTTATCTGAGTTACCATAGACTTTGTCAGTTTGAGAATGAGAATGGCCAGGCTGGTTCGAACTGACAAAGTCTACGGTAACTCAGATAACTGCTCTGTACAATTGTGGTGAGAAGAATAGCATCTCAGAATACAGTACTTACACACACACACACACACACACACAGTCATTAAGCAATTTGATGAATAGATTTGCTGAAGTAGACTCCAACAGAAATATTTGGGAGCATATATATTAAGAGATATATTTTGGGACATCATGAATTCAGTGAGTGGACAGTAATTTTCAGGTGTGTCTTGTCCGAGAGTGAACCAAAGCAGCATTCCTGCCGACAAACTCTGTGTGTAACCAATTTACACTACTGCCACGAGTCAGATCTAATTAATTAATGCAATTAAACAAATCTGTCCACAGCTTTGCAGTCAACACTTTTTTTTTTCCAAGTCTTTTTTCAATGGGCACTACCTGGAAATGTATCTGATTTCCATTTCTCAATATTTTAGATGGAACAAATCCCAGTTTTCACAGCGTAATGAAGGAACTAACTACATGCGTATGAGCAGGCTGATGTTTTTCAGTGCACATGGGGAGAATAGAGACAGAAGATATTTGTTTTAGCTTCTGTAAGGTCCTTCTCTTTTGGAAGATCACTGACTTACTGATTAAACTGGGGAATTACCTTGTGACCACAGTCAAATCAAAACTCACACTCACACATATAATCTGAAACACTTCAACAACACACCGAGACTGAGCTGAGCGCTTCAATAAGCTGCTGGTGGAAAGTCACATCTGTGGCGGGTGAGGAACATGTGTTAGTCATTGATGCTCTGATAGCATGTGTGGTGCGGTTCATAGCCCACTACACAGCTGGCCTCAGGAAAAGTATATTTTACTGCTCATTGCTTCCTTTTAACAAACTTAAAAGTCTCTTGTTAAAAACAACACAAAAGGCACTTTTGTTACAGTGCTAACTCAGGACCTCATGTGAAGAGTACCTCTCAGGGAGCTTGTTTTACTGCAGTAAAACGATACAGCCACCAGTGATGGGGAGACATTGTATGAGCATGTGAAGAGTGTTGAGAACTTTCACACAGTCTGGTAAATCAATTAAAAGGTATTCCGTTATATTAGGACAGAAAGAGACATGACATAATTCTGTTCCAAAACCTTGTGAGCTGCCTACCTAGGCTGCATTTTAAGAATGCTCTTGACGTGAAGGCTGTTTTGATATCCCGTTTGGACCTAAATTGTAAAAATCACGTCACATGTATTCTTCATGGAGAAGGCAGTCCTGGAATTCATTGTGATGAGATGCTAAGCAAACAAAGTTACCAGAGGTGGCGGAAGAAGTGTGAGAAATATTGGCTAAAAATATATGTGGTTGTTTCTTCAACTTTGTGCAATTTCATGTCCCAGGGATTGATTTCTATTTAAAATAACAAATTTCAACTTTTTTTATTTTATTTGAAGGTCACAGTAAAACTGACACTACCAGGTCTTTATAATTTATTTTTGATACTTTTCAAATGCTTTAAATGTATAGATTTGACTGCTTAAGCCTTATCCCAGACCAAGACTTTCAATACTAAAGCTGAAGTATATAACTTTTTTGGTGTTAAAATAGTTTCTCCTATCACAGCATCATATGCAGAGACAGCCATAAGTAAGCAATTCATAGATTAATTTTCTTGAAAACTGTAAACACTGTATCTCTGTGGCACTATAAAAAGTTTGTTTTGAGTAACCTGTCTCAAGAGAGACAATAACATTGACTCAACCAATGCCATGAGTTGGGGAGGACAATCTGTTTCTTTGACCAACAGCAGATGGGGGTGTATTCAGAAAGCTGTTTTGAAAACAATGTTGATTTTTGTAAATCCGCTTGGTGGCACTAGTTGCGCAGAAATTATATACTTCAACTATGAAAATCTATTATAAAAATTAATTATTATATGTTTAAAAGAGCAATATGTAACACTGACATCAAGCTTTTAAAATGGGTACTGCTGTCCAAATTCAAAATAGTGGAGATTTTTTTTCTCCCCCGCCCCCTCCTCCCCAAACTCAAAGCTCATGCGAGTTGCCAGGTTGAGGACACGCAACATGAATGAGCAAACTGACAATGGCCTTACACTGTAAGTTGATCAGCTAATGTATACGTTTGCAGTGTTTTTATTGTTTGCAAATTATAAATCAGCTCATGTGGACTTCTTATAACTCTGGCAATGTTAGCTAGATGTATTGCTGGCTTCCATGGCTGCAGCGAGCTGTGTTTGCCCGCTAACTTGTTTCAAATCTGGCAACCCCGGGTGTTGAAATACTATTGGGAAATGGGCAGTGGGCTGGATCACACAGGCCAAAACAGAAACAGAAACTCCGAATGTAGCATTGTTTTCGGAGAAGCCAGTATTTCAACTTAATATGTTATCAGAGATTTAGGAAACATGCTATGATAATTTTATGCTTTAGTACAGTAAATCTATTACATATTGCTCCTTTAAAACTATTATAATCTAACAAAGAGTAAAACAAACCATTTCAATATGTTTTTGTGTGAAAATTATTTCTAATAAAAAATAAATAAATAAAAAATAATTACAACTGTTCCACAGTTGTGGCATAATATCCACCACAACAAAAATTTCTCACCCTTTTTTCCCCAAAAGTTAGTATACTTTTTAACATAAGCATTGCTAGACCCTATTTAGGAGGGCTTCAGACCCCCTAAAATTAATCTCAGCCCCCCTAAAAATCTGTGACTTTGCAATCAGCACCCAAGTGTTTTAAAAAGTGTCAGTCGCAACTCTGCACTTGTTTGAAGTGCGAGACTGCTATGGTTTCCCACCTGTAAAAACTGACTAAAGCACAAGCCAAAAGCATTAGAGTGTGGGCTTTGAAGGAGCATATAATTGGTTTGACCCACTGAATGAATACGCCTCATTTCATAATATGCTTTGTGAGTGAGCGAGGATCAGCGACAGTGTCTCTCTTTTGACTGATTGAAGAAATGGAGGAGGGATGTCACTCGTTTAGTTCTCATTTAACAAGGAGTAAGGGGCTGGATGAATTAAGAGTAAAAGTGACTAATGATACTACAGTGATATCAGGACGTAATTAAAACTTGTAATTTCTTTTAGGCTAATAATGTTATTTTTGGTTGTATACCTTGATGGTCATGCACAGAAGTTCACAAAATGATATGCTTTGTTGTCATTTGCGGGCAGTGTTGGGGACATGTAGCGATGCTACTAATTTAACTACATTTTTCAGTAGCTTGACAGCAGCTCAGCTGCTTTTAAAACAGAGTAGCTTTTCCAGTAGCGAACTACTTTTTCCAGCAAGTAGCGGTGTAGTGTGACCAAACGCTACACCATGTTAGTCAGATTATAACAAATAGCCCTCCTTATTGCTTAGAAGCCAAACTTTTACCGGCAAAACGTCCGACGATCTGGCAGTATATTTCTGTCTGCTGATCAGAATCATGCAGCGTTGTCTTATTTTGTAATGGCAGATCACAAACAAAAATAGTGAATTACCGCCATCTACTGAGAGCTTATTACAGCTGACTTGGATAAGAAGTGATTGTCTGATGGTTATGTAAAGCGAGCAACCACAGTTTGTTTACTTTTACAAGACGTACAGGGGCAGGTAAATCTGAAAATGATAAAAGAACACCACATTTTATTCTTCTATGAAACAAAGAATGTTTCAGACACTTTGTTCTTAATAGATCACACAACAGCATATTTACCTTTACTATTTTAAATAAAATAATTCAAAAATTATTATTGCCTTTTGAGGGATTTTGTTTCTGTTCTAAATATGTTTATTTCGCTTCTCATCATCTGTGCGTTATTGGGAGCAGCGAGTGAATTATTATTATAAATCCTATTTATAAATATACAGTATATATATATATATATATATATATATATATATATATATATATATATATATATATATATATATATATATATTGTAGTGTAGCTAACTACTTTTTCAAAAGAGTAGCTTGACTGTAGCTTAACTACTTAAAATTATGAGTAGCTTGTAGCTTGTCAAACTACAGTTTCAAAGTAGCTTCCCCAACACTGTTTGTGGGGAAAATGCTTATGATGCTTAAACACTCTGCTGAAGTCTATTAGTACACATGCAGATTTTAATAAAGAATAATTAGCCTTGTTTCGATGGTGAAGGAGGTGCTTTATCAATGGTTTAATGACTCACTCAAAACACATAAGACGTTCATTTGTTGCCACCTACTGGCGTAAAAGTGTAATTTACAAAAATGGTTACTGAACGAATAAGTGAACAAATCTGAACTAATCTTTTTAATTTTTTTATCTATACATTTATTTTATCAGGGTTAGTCTATTCAAATTAAAATCTCCTTCGTGTGATTTTCGCTTTTGAACAAACTCAAAAGACTCGAGTAACGAGTTAATGACATACAGAGAAACATCATCTGGAGTTAATTCACTCCACTCAAGAACGACTAAGCTTAAAGTGACATTTATTATAATACTAGGTTTTTGTGGAATTTAATATAACTTTAATCTATAGAAAATGTGAAATTATTGATTTTCCATACTATACGAAAAAAAAAAAACATTATTCAAATTGTTCTTTAAATGGTTACAGTTATATTTTTAATAACTTTATAAATGTGTTTATTATAGATAATGAAAATATTTTAAATTAATATTAGCTGTATATCTTGAATAAAAATAAAAAATAAAAAAACAATATATGCTAAAGAGTGAAATATATTAAATGTGCACATCTAATAGTGTCATTGGGGGCTGAGACTGAAATCCTAGAATCGCCCCAGCTTGTTAACCGTCAACAAAAGTGTCAGTGAAGAGTGATGTTTGAAGAAAACTCAAGGTAAAAAAATTAAGATAAGTTTCAAGGTAAGTTGCAGAACATTTTTATTGGGCATCATTTCAGGCTGTAATTTTGCTAAATTGTGAAAAAAGTGTAAATATATTACTTAATTGTGTGTATTAAGGATATAATGTTAAAGCCTTAAAAAGACGTTAAAAATTAAATTTCCATCAGCGTCATTTCCAACACAGAATTCTATTAAACACAATACACAATTTGAGATGTGCTGGAAATGACACTGTGGTGAGAAGTTTGACAAAAATGACAGTAATCTCCTGTGATGCATGTACTGTACATACTGTACATTGTTGGGCATTGACAAATTACATAAAACTATTGAGAGTGTGAAAAATGTTTAAACCAGACTTTACTTTCTTGAAGTCCAAAGTGCTAAAAGTGTCTGAAGTAACACCCATATATTTCCCTCAATATTAATTCTAACTCTGATTCATCTAATGAAAAATCAACTATTTAACCCAGTATTTGTGTGTGCTATGTTTTTATAAATGTTCGTTATGCTTGTTAGAGTATCGCATTGTTAGCAGAATGAAATCCACTCTGTTTTGTCTTGTACATGTCACACAGAGTTCGAAAAAGTTCCCTAATGAGGTCCCATTTCAGTTATTATGCTGCCTTGGAAGGTAACTGCCTATGTCTCGTATAAGAGTATTAAACCCATCCCAAACTACTACCATCTGCAGATCTCTATCTGATAGAACAGCAGCAATATAATGGAAAGCGCATGACGATACGCTAAACATAGAGCCAATCAAGTCCTAACTATCACATACATCTGCAATCTAAGAACAACCCTGCATTACTGACACTCATTAAACATCCACACAAACTTCGGAGATTTACCCCATGTCAAACACCTCCATACAAGTCGACTAGTTAAAATGAGTAGTCATGCACATCCTAGTCCACACACCGAGCAGAGGTGAAGGAGATGAGAGTGTTTATTTTTAAGTGATTTGTCCACTTACCAACATAAAAAAAACTTGATAACAGTCAGGGATGTCACAAGCACCCTTCTTTGTCAGCTGTCACACTCACCGATTAAGAATGAAAAGGGTGATCAATTAAACAACATTCCTCTCCAACTCCCTCACATACTGCAGCCCATCAACATGAAAAGGAAGAAGAGGATAATGCCAAAAAGTTTGGATCTGACCACACTGGCACTGCCAAGGCCACAAGAGCCCTGCCCACCAACTGCCACAGAGAAATTCCACACTGGTGGGTATTCTCCAAGGTCATGAAGACAGTCCACAGGGCCGTTAACTCGGCAGGGAGTTGAGTTGGTGGGGCTGTTAATGTTGACATAGCCTTGCACAGGCAGACTTACTACTATGGGAATAAAGTCTGGAAAATATTGCAGGTTTTTGTGGTCAAGAACTGCCCACTTAGACAGGAAGAGACCTTCTGACCGAAATGTAAAGGGACCAGCCACACTTTGATTTTTCATGTGCCGTTCAAGGGCAGGTCAGATTTGATGCCACTAACCTGGCAAACTTTGTCAAATCCAGTGACTGGCTCTTTCCAAAAGCCTCATTGTATCAACCTGATACCTTTTAAACATGACTTCCTGGCAGACTAATAAATCCTTGTGCAATCTGACTCTCGGGAATTACAAAGCAGCCAAACAATCAGATTGTAGCTGGTAATTTCAGCCATGCCTTGCTGTTTTTTTTCATCAACGGCTAACGTTTACCTGCTAACAGACATCACACAGGTAAATGAGACTCATGCCACAAAATCAGTGGAAAAAATTATTAGTGGGTCACTAGCTTTGGGAGACATTCATGCTTAACCTCAAGAACGGCACTACATATTAATACATACAGATTCGGTCTCTCTCCTGTTCTTTCTCATTGTGTATCCATAACTTCTCTGTCACTAACCATAAAGAATGGAAATAAAACTGACTGTATGTGTTTGATTGATCTGACAAGAAATACACAAGTCCGACATCCAGTCAGAATTTCACATACTTTTAGAGACACTTTCAACTTACAAAAAGGAATCAATGGAATATCCCCACTGATAGTGTTTTGAGGCACTCAGCTAATTTTTAGTTTATGTTGAACTGGCTGAAATGGAAGTCATCTTGGACTTATACTGACACCTAGTGGTGTGGATGCAGCATAATGCCAAACCAAGTTTTCGGTTAAAGACATCATTGTAGAAATACGATGTTCACAGTCAGCCATGATTAATCCAGCCAGATTTCTTGAAAATTACGTGACTGTGGCAACATTTTTGCAAAATGACATTACGTGGTTCATAACACAATTTGCGGCAGGTCTGAGGTTAAATGTCCACTGTGTGGCTCTAAGTAAGGACTAATTGACGACGGACTGTTGAATTATTGAAAAATAATGCACACACGAGGTGGTAATGCCACGATGCGTAGCGGGTGCATTATTTTTCAATAATTCTAGACTCTGATACAGTCCTTTGTTGCTAGTTCAAAAAACGGCATTTTAGAACTAGCAATGGAGGATTGCGATGCTTGCGCTGCTTTACTGGAGCACTTACTGGAGTAATAAGGTAGTACGTTTGTGTGTGTGTGAGTTTGTTTTTGAGTGATCGGAAGAGTTAAACTGAGAGAGATTGCTTTTGGGATTACCTTTTTTGTTGCAACTTTCGTCAGAAGTAACATTGCTTCAAAATCACCAAGCTGTAAGTTTAAGCACTTCCTCAGCATCAGTGAGTGCCGTCATTTTTGTATATAGCTTCTTCTATGTAAACCTTAACAACTGTTTTTAATCATACTGAGATGCAGGTGTGCGCTGACATGACGGCTCTGTTTTTCGCTCGCGAGTGTGTGCGTAATGCGTATAATGTATGTGTGTCCACGTGTGTGTGAGAGAGCTTAAGAGAGGGGGAGGGGGAGCATGGGGGTGTTTCCCACAGATATTTCAGATAATATAGAAACTGTGGTATTGATCAAATGTATCTAGCTTTGATACAGCTCAAGCCTTCATTGCTAGTTCGAAAACATCACTTTAGAACTAGCGATGGAGGATGTGCTGCTTTTCGGCATTGGAGTAACAATGTAGTGTGTGTGTGTGTGTGTGTGTGTGTGTGTGTGCGAGAGAGAGAGAGTGAGAGAGTGTGTGTAAGTGCGTGTGAGACGAGGAGTGCGAGGGTGCTTTTCAACTGAAATTGAAATTGATATTATAGACATATAGACGTTCTTAACCGATTGACTTTAACCAATGTCTTTGTTTATATGGTTATTTTGTTGTGGTGTGTGTGGGTGAGACGAGAGTGAAAGAGAGAGAAAGGGTGTTTCTCAATTCTAAGAATGCAGAGAATGGACTTGTGTTCTTATGAAGAACAGTCTTGCCAAGCTACCTTGGATGAATGAACTCGGAAGGACAGGAGGATGTAGAACGCAACTATTGCGAGCTTTGAGATGTGCTGCAATCTTCCTGTTGCGCAATTAACCGTCACAACATATTTGAATCCAGTGAGAGAACTACTGGCATTATCAAACCAGTGACAGCATTAATATCATCACACCAGTGAGGTTTTGCAGGACTAGTGACATGTTAAAAGAATAAAGTCTGTAAACACTTGTTTCTCATGTTTATAACTATATTAAAATGATGCTAAAAAAAAACAACAAATGTTGATGGAGTATAACGACTCTTACGAGCCATCAGACTTTCGCAAGCTTACGGTGGGAATCTCTTGTGGAAAAAACAAAACGATAAACTTCCTTCGTCTGTCACCATAGTACCTTGCCCTGAGTTCTTGCCCACAAGTCACCATCCAACGCATCCTCGATTTCAAGGACACATCCGGGTAATTTCCTGCGTTCTCTGTACTTGCGTTCATGAGGATTGGAATCAAAATTCGGCAGTGGATGATGACGTAAAATGAGTCCACGAGAAAGTAAGCTCTCATTATAGCATTCTGATTTGCTATTTTTCTCACCACAATTGTACAGAGCAGTTATCTGACTTTGTCAGTTCGAAACAGTCAGGCCATTCTCTGTTGACCTCTCTCATCAACAAGGCATTTCCATCCACAGAACTGCCGCTCACTGAATGTTTTTTGTTTTTGGCACCATTCGGAGTAAATTCTAGAGATTGTTTTGCATGAAAATCCAAGGAGATCAGCAGTTACAGAAATACTCAAACCAGCCCATCTGGCACCAACAATCATGCCACGGTCCAAATCACTGAGATCACATTTTCCCCCATTTTGATGGCTGATGTGAACATTATCTGAAGCTCCTGACCAGTATCTGCATGATTTTATGCACTGCAGCCACACGATTGGCTGATTAGATAATTGCATGGATGATTGTTGGTGCCAGACAGGCTGGTTTGAGTATTTCCGTAACTGCTGATCTCCTGGGATTTTCACACACTACAGTCTCTAGAATTTACTCAGAATGGTACCAAAAACAAAAAACATCCAGTGAGCGGCAGTTCTGCAGATGGAAACGCTTGTTATTTTTGTTTTTTTCTCCCCAATTTGGTATGCCCAATTCCCAATGCGCTCTAGGTCCTCATGGTGGCGTAGTGACTCGCCTCAATCCGGGTGGCGGAAGATGAATCTCAGTTGCCTCCACGTCTGAGAGAGTCAATCCGCGCATCTTATCACGTGGCTTGTTGAGCGCGTTACCCCGGAGACCTAGTGCATGTGGAGGATTATGCTATTCTCCGCGGCTTCCATGCACAACTCACCACACACCACACCGAGAGCGATAACCACATTATAGCGACCATGAGGAGGTTACCCCATGTGACTCTACCCACCCTAGAAACCAGGCCAATTGGTTGCTTATGGAAGCCTAACTGGAGTCACTCAGCATGCCCTGGATCGGAAACGCCTTGTTGATGAGAGAGGTCAACAGAGAATGGCCAGACTGGTTCGAACTGACAAAGTCTACGGTAACTCAGATAACTGCTCTGTACAATTGTGGTGAGAATGCTATTCTGAGGTGCGGGTTGGCGCAGTTTTGGCGGCACGAGGGGGACTTACACAATATTAGGCAGGTAATTTTAATGTTGTGGCATTTCTTTAACATTTGGGTTTGCAAAACCAGAATTACATGAATCTGAATTTACAAATTCACTGGCAGACTCCAGAGTCCAGTTAATCTGATCTGATGTCTGATACATGGTGCCACCTGAACTTTGATGCTAACTGAAAGAGAAGCCACTCTTCCTTTCATCTGTCTTTCATCTCTTTCAACAAACATCCAGAGACAATGTTTGAAGCCTTTCAAGCTTATCAGACATACTTCCTCACTGTCCCTGTTTAATAGCTTCCTCTGTCTAATTATTTTTATGTTGTTAGGGTTAGTGTGTGTGTTTTAATAATGACAGATGTAAGGTGGCTACTGTGGTACATGTCTGAGCAGATCAGCTTCTTCAAAGACAAAACAGCAAACCAACTAACTAATTATGGCCCCTCAGGGTTTCTGCAACATGTGAGGAGCACCACTGACAGCGGCTTCTGCTTGAGGTGCTCAGCTGAGACATCATCAGTGCTCAGGTCATGGAAATCTCAACAGGATCACACAGGAAGTCAGCATATTGTTTCCGAGATTTCCAGTACCCTAGGATCAGCCACATTATGCGACTCACTGACAAATGGCATCTCCCATCAGACATTTTTGCATCGGCTCCAATGTGATTACCTTCCCCTGTGGTGAGACCGGAAGTGTGTTGTGTAAGCAGCTTGGGAGACCCGGATTTGGATCCCACGTTGAAACCAGGAAGTAATCGCGTTTGCATAATCAGTGACGAGCATGATTCAGAGGTTGTATTTCAGCCTCTAACATTACATTTTTACTGCACTCACGGTTAGGTTTAGGTTTGGGGTTTGGGTGGAGGGATTCCATTTATAAAGTATGCATTCATCTTCACTGTATTACAGCCTGTACAGCTAAAATAACTCGCTTCACAGCTCACTTTTGGTGCCCCTCCATGGACATTTCACACTAAAAAATTTAGCTTACACATGAACATACACCCAACAAAACGTACTACTTTGGCCACTGGTAGCAGTTTTGACAATTTCATTAAGCACAGACCGATTTTAGCTAAAGAAACGTCAACCTAATTTTTGCGATTTCACTGTGAGATCAGTCTGGGAAATCTACCTGGGAAACAAGTAAGACTATTTAAAAGTCTACAAATGGTACACTGTATAATAGTTGAAGGATTCTAGGTTATATCAGGAGGTCCAGATATAACAGAAGAACATGTGTATTTTAATAGTGGTCATATCACAGTCCTGATGCTGTAAATTGACTGAAGCAGACCGGTCCAACATGACATACTAAAATAAATATGAACTAAAAGAGTTTTGACTGAAATACCTCCTGAGCACTTCAGAGACCTTATGGTTGGGGTTATTGCCAATAACTGTGGTTGCTAAATTTAAGGGCTCAAATTCATCTTCCATCAATGACCTTGATTGTTTAAATTATTTTTCAATTTAGATGTAACACTGTAAAATAAAAACCATTTATCCAAAATCCACAAAAATCCACAAGGCTTTTCTCACAATATAACCACACTCATTCATATCCTGTCAGTTCAGCAGAACACCTCACAGTTCAAAGTGTTGAAGAGGACTTTCACACACTTTGATGGGATTGAGCACCCCAGTAAAGTCCATGAGGAATTTTAAACAGGCTTTAAACAATTACACAATACTAGTCAGTAATTATCATTCATTCCACACATTCCAACACTAATGAGATTTGTAACTTTAGCAGCAGATACTGTATGTGCTTGTTTAAATGTTTCTTATCTTTTTCTTAGGGTTGGGAAATTTAATGTGTTAACTTTTGCAATTAACAGTTGACTTAAAAAAATGAAAACAATTAATGCACTATCTGTTTTTTTTTTTTTTACTTTCTGAAACTTCACTAATGTGTTTCCCCACTTCTTGTGGCTAAAATTGACATGTAAAAATGTCCACGAGGTACACGCAAGACTTGACTGTACATCCTAGCACAGAAACTGATTGTGTGGAGCAGTGTACATCTATTCATTACGCGCGACGCATGACAATGAAGACCTCACCCGCAAGCTGTATCTCTTCCCATCGCCCGAAAAAGCTTACTCACTTTCATCTGAACCACTGTCAAAAACTAAACTTCGTGAGAGATAACCAGTGTGTGCGTGATAGAGAGTGAACAGCAACCAAAGAAAATTATAGTTTTTATATTTTAAACTGCAAATTTAACTTCAGCACTCAAATTCTTTTGTATCTGTATAGACAGTGTCTAAAAATGCATTGGCCATGTACATTTAAGTTTCTCTTGCTAATAAAGCTTTATATAAATTGAATATGCCCATTTGACCCTATTTTTTTTTTTTTTTTTTTTAGAAGTCCACTAGAAAACGGCAGAAGATTTTCCCCAACTTTTAATTACAGCATGTACACTGATTTTATATTATTTATAAAATATAATTGTATCAAAGATTTATACCTGTAAAAATGTCTAACTCTATCCACAAAAAACTTGACATTTTAACGTTTATACTGTATTTAAATAATTAAAATAAATGATGACTAACCAATTTCTCACAAGTTCTTTGAGAAAAAGTATATAGTAAATATATTTATGATTAAATTTGAAAGTTTGTACCATTATTAATCACGATTAATCACAGAAAACTGCGATTAATTAGTTAAAGTGTTTTAATTGATTCACAGCACTACTTTTTATTTTAATGAAACTGGATTTTGAAAATGTTAAACATTTAAAAATGTGTGTGTGTGTGTGTGATCTCCTGAGAGATCTTCAGCTCATTAGCAGTGTTTGTGTACGTGGATTAAACACATGAAGGCATGTGCTGCAGACATTCTGAAACATGTGCATACACACATGAACAACCAAATACACTACCAGTCTTATGTTTCGACACACGACTGAATTTACAGTCATATGGACTACTCTTATTGTACTTTTAAGCTTTTTGTCTTTTTTGGAGTTTGAAAGCATAAGTCACCATCCACTTTCATTGTATGCAAAAAAGCATGTGAACTTCTGCTAAACATCTCCTTTTGTGCTTCACAAAAACAACATGAGAGTGACTAAATAATGACAGAATTTTCATTTTTGGATGAACTATCTCTTTAAACTAGGACTGGGTATTGATGCAGATTCCCGATTCGATTTTGATTCACAAGCTCTTGAACTGATTTGATACCGATTTTGATTCAATTCAATTTGATTCCTTTGATTAATTTAGGTATATTGAAGACACACATACTGTTTATGTAAGAACATTTTTATCGTTTACATGCATAATTTGTACTATTTACAAGTATTTAAGTGCTTAAATGGTACTGTCTTTTTAAGAATAGCGAAAGTTCAGCGGGCGTCTCACAGAAGTTTTTTCATTGAGCACATATTAGTAAGAGTCGAGATTCGTAAGGCTTCTTCATCACATCTGTTTCTTTTTTGTTGTTTTTGATCAACAACTGATGGTAAAGAACAAAAAGGATATTAAAAGAGACATTCTTTAAACCTTTAATGCATACCTTTAGAGACCCTGAACCTCATCCATTTTTTGGAGTTGTGCCCACACCTCTTTAGTATTCCTCAATCTATCTTTTATCTTTGCAATAAATGTATTCATTTGGCAGATATTTTATCCAAAGGGACTTACAAAAGAGGAATAATACATCATAAGTGATTCATCTTAAGAAGACAGCAGTATGAAGAGTGCTGCATTACAAAGTTTCACTAGCATCAGAATACCAGTATCCAAGACAGATTAGAGTGCAACAAGAATCTACACTGGCAGCCAAAAGTTTGGAATAATGTACAGATTTTGTTCTTATGGAAAGAAATTGGTACTTTTATTCACCAAAGTGGCATTCAACTGATCACAATGTATAGTCAGGACATTAATAACGTGAAAAATTACTATTACAACAAAATCAGAACTTCTTAAACTACTTCAAAGAGTTCTCATCAAAAAATCCTCCACGTGCAGCAATGACAGCTTTACAGATCCTTGACATTCTAGCTGTCAGTTTGTCCAGATACTCAGGTGACATTTCACCCCACACTTCCTGTAGCACTTGCCATAGATGTGGCTGTCTTGTCGGGCACTTCGCACGCACCTTACAGTCTAGCTGATCCCACAAAAGCTCAATGGGGTTAAGATCCATAACACTCTTTTCCAATTATCTGTTGTCCAATGTCTGTGTTTCTTTGCCCACTCTAACCTTTACTTTTTGTTTGCAATTCTTCCCATAAGGCCTGCACCCCTGAGTCTTCTCTTTACTGTTGTACATGAAACTGGTGTTGAGCAGGTAGAATTCAATGAAGCTGTCAGATGAGGACATGTGAGGTGTCTATTTCTCAAACTAGAGACTCTGATGTACTTATCCTCTTGTTTAGTTGTACATCTGGCCTTCCACATCTCTCTCTGTCCTTGTTAGAGCCAGTTGTCCTTTGTCTTTGAAGACTGTAGTGTACACCTTTTTATGAAATCTTCAGTTTTTTGCCAATTTCAAGCATTGTATAGCCTTCTTTCCTCAAAACAATGATTGACTGATGAGTTTCTAGAGAAAGCTGTTTCTTTTTTGCCATTTTTGACCTAATATTGACCTTAAGACATGCCAGTCTATTGCATACTCAAAAACAAACACAAAGACAATGTTAAGCTTCGTTTAACCAACCAAATAGCTTTCAGAAGTGTTTGATATAATGTGATTTTCTAGTACCAAATGATCAATTTAGCATGATTACTCAAGGATAAGGTGTTGGAGTGATGGATGCTGCTATCTAGATTTGATCAAAAATGACTTTTTTCAAATAGTGATGGTGCTGTTTTTTTTTACATCAGTAATGTCCTGACTATACTTTGTGATCAGTTGAATGCCACTTTGGTGAATTAAAGTACCGATTTCCTTCCGAAACAGCAAAATCTGTATATTATCCCAAACTTTTGGCCACCAGTGTACGTGCTGGGTCTCTAAAGACCAGAATATGTAAGAGTGTTTGGGAAAATTACCATGCATTTAAGGGTTAATGACAAATGGATTATGTGGATCTCATCTTAGGCCACACATTACATGGAACAAAACAAACCAAACTTTTACTCACAACACGCAGTTGAAAATCAAATTTTTTACCGAGCCCTCGTTAAAACTGTAGAATAGACTGGAAATTATTCTGTACAAGAACAAAGGTTCAGATGTTCATGTCTTGTAACATGTGCATTAGGCAGCTGGAGATGTTCTATCAGTCGACTGATAACTGTGGATCTTTCTACACAGTTGGCTCATGTGATGTCAATGTTCTGTTCACTCGGTGTACTAGTGAGTGTTTGTGAGGTGCTGGCACTGTTGTGCGTCTTACCTGACTTGCTCTTGACTCTCTTGGAGGGCTGTTTACTTTTAATGTATTTGGCTGCATCCTGCTGCAGCGCTGCTTCCTCCTCCTGCTCAGCTATTGGCTCAGGAATCGGCTCGCAACCAGCTGCAGAACAACACACACACTCATCATGAGTCACTGGTAAATAGGGGTGTAATGACATGAGATTTTCACTGTACGAGATACACATACATACAGTATATATGCATGCTGTCACTGATTACATATATTTGAAATATTTCATATATTTTAAATATTTTTAATTATTATTTATTTAAAAAATGCAACCCTCTTTTGGAGTAACCCCCATCTTTTGGAGCTATACTTAATTGTGCTTTCCCAGCAATCACTGACAACCTAAAATTGTAGGTTGGGATGAAACAAGGAGACCAGCAGATCAACTTGTTGTGATATTGTACTTTAACACACTATCACGGTGTATGCAGAAAACATCTTGTTAATTTATAGAGAAACACTCCAACACTGTTTGTTGATCTTTTTCTGTAATGTGGATAAGACATGACCTGCAGCGTGCAAGCACCCACTAGTGGCTGATGACTGTATGGACAGCCTTATCAACATCTGCTGGCACGGTTACTGAACGCATTTGTCCTGAAATTAATTCATCGATGCTCGATAAGCTTAATCGCTCAATTTATTAATGACAATTAAATTGAATTATAGATTAAATATCAACATTCCTACTTTGAATGAATTAGGCCCAGTAAAAGCACCGCTCCGTTCTAGTTTTAGTACCCGATGCATAAAGGAATTATGCAGATCAGGCAACAGCATAGAAAAACCTGTGCTGAATGTCATTTGCACATGCAATTCTGATCATTATTTAGCAGAGGATGGAGCAGACCACTACTATCTGAAACACTCTGCTGGGACTGAACAGCATTACTCACTAATATGATCCAGACACCTGAATAATCTTTTTAACATGCTAGGAGTGCAGTAGACTACATCGTGCATATATACCAGATTATAACACCTTCTCTATAATTCTGCTGAATTACTGCTGATTTGATCAACAAAATTTTTTTTACATAAACATCTCTTTTAAATAAAATTCATTTCACTGCCTGCTTTCATCTGGCGGTAATAGAGCAATGTAAATTGTGCCAGACCATTTTTGTGAATAAAGCGCAATCTATAATAAGCTTAATTTACGTAGAATGGATGCGTGTTTGTGCGGAAATGAATTACAAAGATATGATTTAAATACTTAAAACGCAGCACAATTTCAGCGCTGATTGCCTGCTTAAACTACTGTGGCAAGAAAAAGTATGTGAACCCTTTTGAATTAGCTGGTTTTCTGCATTAATTGGTCATAAAATGTGATCTCATCTTCAAAGTCACAACTTACAACAAACACAATGTGCTTAAGGTAACAACACACAAACAATTATAATCTTTCATGTCTTTATTGAACACATCCCATTAAACATTCACAGTGCTGTGGAAAAAAGTAAGTGAACCCTTAGATTTAATAACTGGTCGATCCTCCTTTGGCAGCAATGATCTCAAACAAGTGTTTATGTTAGCAGGGGATTAGACTTGCAAAACATTCAGAAGGAATTCTGAACCATTCTTCCTTGCAGAACTGCTTCAGCTCAGCCATATTCTTCATATTCTTAGGATGTCTGGTGTGAACGGCTCTCTTGAGGTCATTCCACAGCATCTCTACTGGGTTAAGGTCTGTGCTCTGACTGGGCCACTCCAAAAGGTGGATTTTCATTTTTTGAAGCCATTCTGTAGTGGACTTCTTCAGTGTTTAGGTCATTGTCCTGCTACATCACCCAACTTCTGTTGGGTGATGTAGCTTCAGTTGGCGCACTGCCACTGACATATCCTGTAGAATATCTTGATAAACTTGGGAATTCATTTTTCCCTCAATGATGGCAAGTGGTCAAGGCCTCAAAGCAGCAATGCAACCCCAAATCATGATGCTTCCTCCACCGTACTTCAGCGTTGGGATGATGTTTTCATGTTGGTATCTGGTTCCCTTCATACATAGTGCTGTGTGTTCTTCCCAAACAATTCAAACTTAGTTCCCCTTCTGTCACTCACTCGACGTTGTGTCGATGTAGTGACACTAGGGGTCGCTCTTGGGAGCCCCAAACACCTCTAATCTTTGAGAAAAGGCCAATGAAAATTGGCGAGTGGAATTTGCATGCCACTCCCCCGGACATACGGGTATAAAAGGAGCTGGCTCGCAACCACTCATTCAGATTTTTTCTTCGGAGCCGAGCGGTTGTGAGTCAGCGAGCTGAATTCCACTGCCGGCCCATTCACCTCAGAAAGAAGCGTATGCTGTTGGATATACGGCGCATTCCAGCGGCTTTCTCTCCTTCTGCAGGCTTAGTGCACACTACGCCCCTGGGCGCATCGACAGCGCTACTAAGAGAGTATATATTTCTGCAAAGAGTATATTTTCCTCTATCAGAGCAACACATTGACGTGAACGTCTTTTTAAAGATGCCTTTCCGTCTTTGTGTGATTCCTGGATGCGGACGTTATCTCTTCGCCTCCGACGGCCACGGGCACTGCCTCACGTGTCTGAGCCGTGATCACACTGAGGCAGCGTTCGTGGATGGTTCGTGTTCTCATTGCGAGAACATGACCAGGGCAAAGTTGTGGTCGCGGCTTTCCTTCTTCCAGGGGAAAGCCACTCCAGCTGCCCCCCGCACTGCGCCTTCTACTTACGGGTACAAGGTCGGCCCGTCTGGCATTGGAGGCAATTTGGGGATTTCAATGGGCGCGGTCTCACCGGGTAATTCCCCGCGGACCTCCCATTCCCCAGCACACTCGTCTTCAGAGATAAGACCAGCTCACCTCACGGCCAGCTTAACATCTCTTTTGGGGCTTGCGAGTAGGATGAGTCCTCCATCGCTGCGTCGGAAAGCGCACTGGCGATGTTGGACGCCGAGGACTTGACTGGGCTGCCACCTTCGGGTCTGCCTGCTCAGTCTGTGGCCAACACAGAGCTGACCGCCATGTTTGCCCGGGCCACGAGTGTCGGGTTGGACTGGAACCCTCCACCCTCCCCTGAGCCCTCGCGGCTAGATGACTGGTTCCTGGGCTTGGGGCACTGCTCACCCCCCCCCGACCCCAGTCCCTTTCTTCCTGGAAGTGCACAACGAACTGACGAGGTCGTGGAGGGCACCTTTTTCTGCCCGAACCCGTCTTCCCAGTTCGTCCGCTCTCACTACCCTTGATGGGGGGTGGCCCACGGGTACGTGGAGATCCCTCAGGTGGATAAGGCGGTTGTGGTGCATCTCTGCCCGCAAAATGCCGCCACCTGGCGGGATCGTCCGGCGCTCCCCTCGTAGGACAACATCGTCTCTGGCGACTAAAGCCTACAGTGCCGCTGGACAGGCCGCCTCCGCCCTGCATGCCATGGCCCTCCTGCAAGTACACCAGGCCAAGGCACTGAAAGAGCTGCACATGGGATGTCCTGATCCCGATGTGATGCAGGAGCTGCGCTCAGCAACTGACCTCGCCCTCCGGGCGATGAAGGTCACAGCGCGAGCACTCAGGCAGGCGATGTCCACCTTGGTGGTCCAGGAGCGCCACCTGTGGCCGAATCTGGTTGAGAAGAGGGACACCGACAAGGTTCGCTTTCTCAACGCTCCCATCTCCCAGATCAGCCTATTCGGCGACACCGTCGAGGACTTTGCCCAGCAATTCTCGGCAGTGAAGAAGCAGATGGAAGCGATACAGCACATCTTGCCCCGGTGCAGCTCAAGATCCCATACCCCGTCATTCAGGCAGAGGACAGTGGTTCCACTGAAACACTTTCAGAGGCTCCTGGGGCATATGACATCCTCGGCTGCGGCCACGCTGCTCAGGTTGATGCATATGAGACCGCTTCAGCACTGGCTTCAGACTCGAGTCCCGAGAAGGGCATGGTGCCGCAGCACACATTGCGTGGCTATCACGCCAGTCTGCCACCATTTATTCAGTCCTTGGACAGACCTTGCATGTCTGCGGGCAGGAGTCCCCCTACAGCAAGTGTCCAGACACGTCGTGGTCACCACAGATGCATCCAAATTGGGTTGGGGCGCCGTGTGCAACAGGCACGCAGCCACTGGCTCCTGGACAGGACCATGGCTGTGTTGGCACATCAACTGCCTCAAGTTGCTGGCTGTACTGCTCGCTCTGCGGAAGCTATTGCCATTGATCCAGGGCAAGCATGTGTTGGTCTGGTCAGACAACACAGCGACAGTAGCATATATAAATCGCTACGGCAGCTTACACTCTCATCACGTTGCAAATAGCCCACCATCTCCTCCTCTGGAGTCAGCAGCGGCTGAGGTCGCTGCGGGCCACTCACATCCCGGGCAGCCTCAATGCCACAGCGGACGTGCTGTCGCGGCAGGCGATGCTCAGCGGAGAGTGGAGACTGCACCCCCAGGTGGTCCAGCTGATTTGGAGTCAATTCGGCAAAGCACAGGTAGACCTGTTCGCTTCGAGGGAATCCTCCCACTGCCTGCTCTGGTATTCCCTGATGGGAGCCCCCTCGGGACAGACACGCTGGCACACAGCTGGCCCCGGGGGCTGTGCAAATACGCGTTCCCCCCAGTGAGCCTACTTGCACAGACCCTGTGCAAGATCAGGGAGGACGAGGAACAAGTCACCCTCGTGGCCCCATACTGGCCCACCCAGACTTGGTTCTTGGACTCAAGCTCCACGCGACAGCACCTCCCTGGCAGATTCCCCTGAGGAACGACCTCCTCTCTCAGGGACGGGGAACCATCTGGCACCTGTGCCCAGACCTCTGGAACCTCCATGTCTGGCCCTTGGACGGGACGCGGAAGACCTAAGTGGCCTGCCACCAGCAGTGGTAGACACGATCACTCAGGTCAGGGCTCCCTCTACGAGGCAGCTTTATGCCCTGAAATTCCGTTTGTTCGCAAGTTGGTGTGCTTCCTGAGGTGAAGACCCCCAGTGATGCACAGTCGGGTCAGTGCTTTCCTTCCTGTAGGAGAAGCTGGAGCGGCGGCTGTCCCCCTCCACCTTGAAGGGGTATGCGGCTGCCATAACGGCACACCATGACGCAGTGGATGGTAAGACCTTAGGAAAGCACGACCTGATCATCAGGTTCCTGAGAGGCGCCCGGAGGCTGAATCCTCCTAAGCCATGCCTCTTTCCCTCATGGGATCTCTCCGTGGTCCTCCTGGGCCTTCAGAGAGCTCCGTTTGAGCTGCTAGAGTCAGTCGAACTGAAAGTCCTCTCTTTGAAGATGGCCCTCCTGATTGCATTCACCTCCATCAAGAGGGTTGGGGACTGCAGGCGTTCTCTGTCAGCAATACCTGCCAGGAGTTCGGTCCGGTAGACTCTCAAGTGATCCTGAGACCCCGGCCGGGCTATGTGCCCAAGGTTCCCACAACCCCCTTCAGGAATCAGGTGGTGAGCCTGCAAGTGCTGCCCCAGGAGGAGGCAGACCCAGCCCTGTCGTTGCTGTGTCCGGTGCGTGCTTTGCGCATCTACTTGTATCGCACGCCGAGCTTTAGAGGCTCTGAGCAGCTCTTTGTCTGCTTCGGTGGACAGCGGAAAGGGAACGCTGTCTCCAAACAGAGGCTTGCCCACTGGATCGTGGATGCCATCGCTTTGGCATACCAGGCCCAGGCTGTGCCCGCCCCTTTGGGAATACGAGCACACAAGGATTGAGAAGTGTGCGTGTGTGAGAGCGTGTTTCTGTAGTGCGCTGTTCTTTATATTCTTTTTTGTGTATGTTTTTTCTTTATTCTTGACTTTTATAGTTTATTGTTTGTAAAGATTATTATAGGGTTCTAGTAAGTAGTGTGCCGTGCTTTGCATGGTTCACCTGGCGTTAGGTATGGCATCCACAGGTGGAAGGACATTATTATCTCTCCGTCATGGTTTCAGGTGCGTGCCAGAGGCGAGTGCTACAACTGAAGATGTTTTGCTAGCAGTTGGTGAGCAGATAGGCTATGAAAATATCGCTTCGGCTTCAAGAATTAATAAAGCCATAGTTGTTTTTCTCAAAACAGAAGCATTGGTCAACAAGGTATTGAAAACAGTTTGTGGGTGAAATACATTTTTGTTAATACTACTCCGCTGTTTGCTCCGGCAACAAAAGTGATAATTTCAAATGTCCCTCCGTTCATTGAAAATTAAGTCATAGTGAGAGAACTTGCGAGATTCAGAAAAGTAGTAAGCAAGGTTAAAATGGTCTCTTTAGGATGTAAAAATCCTGCACTTAAACATGTGATGTCTTTTAGGAGACAAGTGTTCATGTTTCTGAATTCTCCGGATAAATTACTGGATGTATCGTTTAGAGTGAATGATGGCGATAGCTCGTACATGATTTTTGCTAGTACGGAGAGTTTGCGATGTTTTGAATGTGGGGAGTATGTACACAAAAGACTCTCATGCCTTCAAAAAAACTTCGGAAGAACCTAGGATTAGTGGTGAATCAGATGAATTATTGGTGAGTAAGGATGTGGAGATGAAACAGAAACTAGGAAAGGAAAAGTCAGGCTTGGACGGAGATCCCGTGGCTGAGATGAGTAAGGACAATGGATTGGAGGTGAGTGAGAATGTTGCGAGTAACTTAAACCATGTTGATAATGAAAAGCCTAGTTGTAGCAGTGTAAATGGTACTGCAGTTGTAAAAGAACAACTTGTTGCTAGTCATGTAGGTCTATACGTCAGTGGTGTGCAGTGTGCGAGTATGGAGGAGGATGATGCTGTTTCTGATATTATGACGCAGAGCCAGGATGACATGAAGGATGACGAGAGTTTGTCGGATATGTCAGATCTCTATAAAGCTGATGATGATTTGTATTCTGTAGAACAGATAAATGCTTTTTTGGACGAGACTAAAGGGAAAAAGGTAGAAATAGGAGATTTTTTCCCTGATCAGGAAAAGTTTGTTGCTTCTGTAGTGTGGGCTCATAAAACATACAATCATACTGTGTTATCGCAACAGAAACGGTACAGACTTAAGAAGTATATAACGACGATAAGACAGGGTAAACAGAATGTGAATGAAAGAAGAACTCGAGGAAAAGCTAAATAAACATTATGGCTTTATGTATGTATCTGTGTATCTTTTTCCTTTTCTTCTGCTTTTCTTTCAACTCTTTCTATCTCATGGAGTTTCTTAGAATAGGTTCTTTAAATGTGAATGGTCTGAGAGATAAGAAAAAGCAGGCTTTAGTTTCGGAGTATTTTAATATTAAGAATACTGCAGTAGGTTTTCTTCAAAACCCATAGTAATACGAGTAATGAGTCTGAATGGGGATTGTGGTGGAAGGGAGAATATGTTTTAAGTCATGGCTCTAATGTTAGCGCAGGAGTTGCGATCTTGTTTAATTCAACTTTGAAAGCAAAAATCCTATCTATATATGACGTAGAACCTGGAAGATTACTTTTAGTAAGAGCTGAAATATATAATTTTCATTTTCTTTTTGTTAATATGTATGCCCCTGATGATGGAACAGAAAGAGTTCTTTTATTTGAGAAATTGGGTTATGTTTTAAAATCTCTTAATTTAGGAGATGTAATTATAATGGCAGGAGACTGGAATTGCACTTTGAATTTTAACATGGACAGAAATGCTGAAGAATCTCATCATAAATCAGCGCTTGTGTTATCTAATGTGGTTAAAAGTGTAAATCTTGATGATATTTGGAGAATGAAAAATCCATTACTTAAACAATACACTTGGGTAAAAGTTACAGATGGTCGAGTACATGCTGCCAGATTGGATAGATTTTATATTATATGTGATTCAAGAAATAGAGTGGGTAATGTTAATATTATTCCAAATATCATCTCAGATCGCAAAATTATAACAATGGATTTTGTAATTTTATGACAATGTTTTTTGTGCAAATTTTAAATTGTTTTGGGAAACATGGAAAACGCAAAAATGGAATTATGGTGATATTAAACAATAATGGGACACTGGAAAAGTGCAAATTAGAGTTTTCTGTCAGCAATATTCATCGTATTCAAAAAGGACATTAAAGACCAGTATACAGGACTTGGAGAATGAGATCTCTGATATAGAGGAGAAAATGATGGCAAGGAATGGACTTCATTTGGAAACTGCTCTTTCAGAGAAAAAGCTTCAGTTAAATTCTTTATTGTATGATAAAGTGAAAGGTGCCCTTGTTAGGGCACAATTTATCCAAAACAAAGACACTGATGGACCCACAAAATTCTTTTTCAATTTAGAATGAAAGACTAATCAAGGAAAATTGATGGTGGGTTTAAAAAATGATGAAGATGTTGTTACCTATGATTCTTATGAAATGAGAAGAATTGCTGTTGAATTTTATTCTGACTTAAACAGAGCCAATGTCACAGATCCTAAATGTAAAGATGAATTATTTTCATGTCTTAAGAAGTTGACGCCTGAGCAAAAGGAGGTTACTGATTCACCAATTACTTTTCAAGAAGTGACACAAGCTGTAAAAGATCTTTCATTAGAGAAGGCTCCTGGTCTAGATGGTCTTCCATCTGAATTGTATAAACATTTCTGGCATGTGATTGGAAAGGACTATTTTGAAATGCTTTTAAATTCAATACAGACTAGGTTTTTACCTATAAGTTGTAAAAGAGCAGTGTTGTCTTTGTTACTGAAGAAAGATGATTTGTATTGCTTGAAGAATTGGTGACCTGTTTCATTAATGTGTATGGATTATATGATTTTTTCAAAATGTATTGCCAGTAGACTAAATAATTACATGAGTGTATTACTTATGAAAGAACAATCATATTGTGTAAAGGGGCAATGCATTAGGGATAATTTATTTTTAATGAGAGATATAATAGATTATGCAATGTATAATGATAATGATTTGGGGTTAATGTCTCTTGATCAAGAAAAAGTGTTTGACAGAGTTGACATTCTTATTTGTTTGATTTACTGAAGGCTTTTGGTTTTGGAGATGGTTTTATCTCATGGGTTAATTTATTGTACAATGAAGCTGAATGTATGGTCAAAGTAGCTGGATGTTTAAGTGTTCCTATTAAAGTACAGAGGGGAATAAGACAAGGATGCCCTCTTTCAGGGCAACTTTATAGTCTTGCAATTGAACCCCTACTGTGCAAATTAAGAGAACAGTTGACTGGTTTACATACTGAGGGGTCAAATATTTTAAATCATGTGAAATTATCCGCCTATGCTGATGATGTAACTGTAATAATCAGGAACAGCAATGATATTAAAGTGGTTTTAGAAAATTTTAAATGTTATGGAAGTGCATCATCAGCGAAAATAAATTGGACAAAAAGCGAAGCATTATGGTGTGGTTCAGAGAGGTCGAATGTCCCACAGCTACCTAATAATGTCATATGGAGAAAAGATGGTTTTAAGTTTTTAGGAGTGTTTTTAGGTTCTGAGATGTACAAGAAAAAGAACTGGGAAGGAATATTGGAAAAGTATGTCTCCGGTTATCTAACTGGAAATGGCTAATTCCTCAGCTGTCCTATAGGGGAAGGGTCTTAATGGTCAATAATCTTGTTGCTTCAACTCTGTGGCATAAAATGACTGTATTGGACCCCCATTCTGCTGTCATTAAGGACATTTAGATATGTCTTGTTGACTTCTTTTGGACAGGTCAGCATTGATTGAGACTTGCAGTACTTTACCTACCTCTTCATGAAGGGAGGCAAGGTCTAATTGATATAGGATGTAGGATTGCTGCTTTTAGACTACAAGCTGCCCAGGGGCTTTTGTGTGGGAAGGATGTCAGTTGGGCTGATGTGGCCTGTGGTCTTTTGAGGAGAGGAGGACAACTGGGACTAGATCGACAATTGTTTTTAATGAATTTAAATGATGTGGTTTTAGTTGAAATAACTCCTTTTTATAAGACAGTTCTAAATTCATGGAATGTTTTGAGAATTGTTCGAGAACAAGGTATTGTAAGTGGATCATGGATTAAAGAGGAACCTCTTCTTTACAATCCTGCATTACCTATGAACATTTTGAACTTCCATTCAATGAAGGCTGCTATGGTGAAAGCCCAGTTTATAAAAGTCTCTCATCTTTGGAGTAAGAGTGAATGGTTGTCTTCAAGGGATATTGCAGCAAAGCTTGGTATCAAATCACTCCGTGTTGCAGAAAGATTAAGGAATTATTTTTTTATCTGTAATACCATCAACATTTACAGAGTTGTTGAAGGAGGAGGAAACAAAACAACAATGTATTAATGAGATGGTTCAGTTTCCAAGTTTAGGGGTAAGGGCAGCTGTGGAGACATGGCCGAAGGATGAAGGAAAGTTGTTGAGTTTTAAAACTCCAGAACTTAATTTGTTCGGTGATACTGGAAAGAGAGCACTGTATCATACTTGTGTAAAAGTGATGCATTTTGAATCATTAAAATGTGTTTCAGACTCTAAATGGCAAGGGATAGAGGAATTTGATGTATGCCCTAAAGGTAGCTAGAGGACTTTATATAAGCGTCCTATTGATAAGAGAACTGGTGACCTCCAATGGTGGATAATACATGGAGCAATAACTACTAATAACCAGGACTCTTCATAGAGCTGGCTGCCTGGCCAAACTGAGTGATCGGCGGAGAAGGGCCTTAGTCAGGGAGGTGACCAAGAACCCGATGGTCACTCTGACAGAGCTCCAGCATTTCTCTGTGGAGAGAGGAGAACCTTCCAGAAGAACAACTATCTCTGCAGCACTCCACCAATCAGGCCTGTATGGTAGATTGGCCAGACGGAAGCCACTCCTCAGTAAAAGGTACATGACAGCCCACCTGGTGTTTGCCAAAAGGCACCTGAATGACTCTCATACCATGAGAAACAAAGATTGAACTCTTTGTCCTGAATGGCAAGCATCATGTCTGGAGGAAACCAGGCACCGCTCATCACCTGGCCAATACCATCCCTACAGTGAAGCATGGTGGTGGCAGCATCACACTGTGGGGATGTTTTTCAGTGGCAGGAACTGGGAGACTAGTCAGGATCGAGGGAAAGATGAATGCAGCAATGTACAGAGACATCCTTGATGAAAACCTGCTCCAGAGCGCTCTGGACCTCAGACTGGCGCGAAGGTTTGTCTTCCAACAGGATAATGACCCAAAGCACACAGCCAAGATAACAAAGGAGTGGCTCCGGGACAACTCTGTGAATGTCCTTGAGTGGCCCAGCCAGAGCCCAGACTTGAACCTGATTGAACATCTCTGGAGAGATCTGAAAATGGCTGTGCACCGATGCTCCCCATCCAATCTGATGGAGCTTGAGAGGTCCTGCAAAGAAGAATGGGAGAAACTACCCCAAAATAGGTGTGCCAAGCTTGTAGCATCATACTCAAAAAGACTTGAGGCTGTAATTGGTGTCAAAGGTGCTTCAAAAGTATTGAGCAAAGGCTGTGAATACTTATATACATGTGATTTGTTTTCGTTTTTTATTTTTAATAAATTTGCAAAGATTTCAAACAAACTTCTTTCACGTTGTCATTATGGGGTATTGTTTGTAGAATTTCGGGAAAATAATGAATTTAATCCATTTTGGAATAAGGCTGTAACATAACAAAATGTGGAAAAAGTGAAGCGCTGTGAATACTTTCCGGATGCACTGTAGCTCTGAGTATGTAATGTTATTTAAAAGTCCAAAGTCCATGGTGTGGCTCTATGGGTTCATTCAACTTACTGTTTTACACCGATGAGCCAAAACATTATGCTTAATATGCTGTTGTTCCTCCGCACGCCACAGCGCCGACCCACCAAGGCATGGACTCTACAAGACCCCTGAAGGTGTCCTGTGGTATCTGGCACCAAGACATTAGCAGCAGATTCTTCAAGTCCTGTAAGTTGATAGGTGAAGCTGCCGTGGATCGGACGTGTATCAGAATTGTTGGTCCAGCACTTATCCTGCTGAAAGTGGCCACTGCAATCAGGAATTACTATTGTCATGAAGGGGTGTACCTGGTCCACAACGATGTTTAGGTAGGTGGCACGTGTCAAATTGACGTCTGCATGAATGGCTGGACCAAGGGTTTCCCAGCCTAACATTTCCCAGGGCACCACACTCCCTCCACTGGCATGTCAGCATGTCATGGTGCCATCACTTCCCCAGGTAAACACCACACATGTACATGACCGTCCAAGTGATGTAAAAGAAAACGGGCCTTACCAGACCAGGTGACCTGCTTCCACTGCTCCAAGGTCCAGTTCCGACACTCGCGTGCCCATTGTAGGCACTTTCGATGGTGCAATGGGGTCATCATGGGCACTCTGACTGGTCTGTGGCTAAGCAGCCACATATGCAGCAGGGTGCAATGCACTGTGTGTTGACACATTCCTCTCATAACCATCATTACAATTTTCTGTGACTTGTGCCACAGTACACCTTCTGTCAGTTCTGACAAGATGGGATAGCCTTCGTTGCCCTCACACATCGATGAGCCTTGGGCACCCAACACCCTGTTGCCAGTTTGTGGTTGTCCCTCCTCAGACCACTGTTGGTAGGTACTCACCAATGTTGACCAGAAGCACCCAACAAGCCTTGCCGTTTCAGAGATGCTCTGACCCAGTAGTCTGGCCATAACAATTTGGCACTTGTCAAAGTCACTCAGGTCTTTACACCTGCCCATTTCTCCTGCATTCAACACGCTGACTATGAGGACTTATTGTTCGCTTACCATCTAATCTACCCAGACCTTGACATGTGGCCTTGTTAGGAGATGATCAATGTTATTCTCTTTACCTGTGAGTGGTCATAATGGTTTGGCTCATCAGTGTATATTAATATTGGTAAATTGTAACTAGATTTTTACAGTTTCTGAAAAAAAAAATGTGAGTGGTGCTTGCCGTGGCAAAACTCGCCACCATAATGTCCCACCAATACGATATTCTGATTCAAAGATATGGCTGGGGCATATTGCTCTACAGTTTCTAGGGTGCTCTAGTTTCAAGTTGCTTGGGCATGGCTAGGCAGTTGCCAGAGCTTGACACATGCGCAGAATGCTAGATGGTGAACTGGAAGTGTAACTGAGCTTGAAATCATGATCGACAAGGAGACTGCTGATGTCAAGATTTAAAGTGAAAAAGGAGTTATATTTTGGACTATTTTCATCCAAAACTGATTGGATCGCTTAGACATGGATTAAACACTGGAGTCTTATGGATTACTTTTGTGCTGACTTTATGTGCTTTTTGGAGATTCAAAGTTTTGGACCCCATTCACTTGCATTGTATGGACCTACAGAGCTGAGATATTCTAAAAATCTTTGTTTGTGTTCTGCAGAAGAAAGTCATACACATCTGAGATGGCATGAGGGTGAGTAAAATGATGAGAGAATTTTCATTTTTGGGTGAACTATTCCTTTAAGAAATGGACAGCACTAGAAATGGCAGAGTCCCTGGCCAGTGTACTGACTACTTAACTAGGGAGCTGAGACACACCTTGCATTAATATTACCTTCCAAAGACCTGTGGTTCATTCAAAGTTAGGTCTTAAAGACACAAAATGAAACGGACAAAAATGTGATTACGCAAAGTCTCTGAAACTTCAAAAGACTCTGGCTCTGACAGGAGAAATATAAATGTTGAAGCATTAGCTCAGAGGCAGGTGCTCAGAGAGTGTGGCGATCTATCTGTGTGATGTCATCACTTGAACACAAGGTCAGGTGAGGGGAGTACAGGACACAGAGAGAGTAATGCAGACAGGAAGACACAAATCAGAGCGATAAAACAGCCAGGCAGTTTGTGTATAAGAGAGAGAGAGAGTCTAGAGTTTGACTTTAAACTTGGAGTGGAGCAGCATGTCACAAAGACGTACTGTACTTCATCAGAAAAAGCAATTTAAGCAAAATTCTTTGAGATAAGTCACTCAGTCTCCTCCACATGACTGGGCAACTGACCAAACACTGTTGTTCAGACAGCCTGCCGTCTGAGAGAAGGATAAAATCTACACACTCAATGTCCAACGAGAGAGAGAGAGAGAGAGAGAGAGAGAGAGAGAGACAGACAGAGACAGACAGAGACAGAGAGAGACAGAGAGACACGTCAGGGAGGACAGGCGTCTGATAACAGAACCCATAGAGTTAATCATTCACACATTCCACAAGGGTCTGCAGCGGTTTATGTGTCCTCTGAAGATAACGCCTTCATTGTCTCTCATTCTCCCTGCATTTCATTACAATAATAATAGTAGGGCTGTACCATTTGGACACAAAATCGAATTGAGATTATTTTGAAAAAGAATGTGATTTGAACTGAGATATGATAAACTTAAAAAAATAAAAATAAAAAAGTGTAAGTGATTCCTTTTAACCAAAATTAAACCATATTTTCCCCATGCTCTACTGCCAACCAAAAATACTGTTCAAGAAAGGGTATTCACACTCGAGTCCTCTTAAAAATAACTAAATAAAATACATAAATAAAACAGTGAAACACAGAGAAAAAAAAAAAAACAAAAAAAAACATTGCATCTGTCTGCTGTGTATATTTTTTTGTCCAATTTGTGAAAGAGTCAGCTCACTTTTCACCATCATTTTTTTGAAACCCAGTCAAATATTATATTATTGTCATGTAATAATAATAATAATCTTAGGTTAAGAAATGATTCTAAAAATATATTTTAAAATAATAAAACAACAACAATAATTATTATTATTCAATAGTACTTTTTTACAATTATTTCTTAACTTGCTTGTGGCTTTGCTATGCAGTCCAGTTTAACCCTCAAGCCTTTATTTTGACGGAAGCTTTTATTTTAGCAGAAAGCTAAAATAAATTGCATTTCTGTTGTTTGTAACTGAGTTGACAACAACCTCTTAATGCAGTCAAATGCTCTCATCTCCCTTTCTGTCCACATTACCAAGGGTCATGGGGTTGTTTTAGATTTGTACAGTAAATTGTAGCGGCCAATCTTTAAATTATTAGAGCTGTCAGAATTAAAAAATGATGAATAATTAAAGCTTAATGCGCTACTTTGCGATTAACGCATTTACTGTTAATTCAACATAGACCAGCATAAACACTTGTTGGAAAGGCGGAGCCTACAAGCTTAGCATAAAATAGCATAATGCGGTGGTCCCATAGACATTCTATGGGCAGTACTGTTGTAACACGCTAGTTGGCCGTTACGCTTTCTCCTATGATAGAGCCTTGGAGACTGTTATCTTAGTATATAAAAGAATCTCTGCACACACACAACAGCGCTTCTTTTATAAAATAATGGAGAAAGGACCTCTTAATACTATTTGTTGAACAAAATAAGCCCAGATGGGTCTTGTGATAGAAATCCAGTATTTTTCAGCCTATGTAAGGTGTATTTTAATTACCACAGAAAAGTAATCAATTCTTAACTATCACCAAAACACAGAATGAGACGTTATTGTCTGCAAGCGCTTTTCATGTTAAGTTCAAAGTGGCGCTGATGTTGATGCCTCTACTGGCAGATTAATATTGTGGAGGATGAGAGTTTAAGACATTTAATGGCCACTGCAATGAATATGCAACCTATGGGGAGACTAGTTCTTTCTATTAGTGTTACTTGAATTGGCGATATTTTACTGCATTTCCATCTATAATGTGGAAGGCTTTGTTTGGAAAATGTTAATAAAGCATTATATTGTTACATTTTGTTTGTTTTCTTTCCTAAGATGGAAATAAATGCATTTTGACAGAAAATAAGTGAATATATATATATATATATAGTCAACTTTCAGTACTCTCAAAATCTGCAATTGCGATTAACTACAAAAAATTATGAGATTAATTGCGATAAAACATTTTAATCGACTGACAGCACTAGAAATGATACAAATATGTAATTAAAGTGAATCTGGAGCACTTTTAATATAATGCGCTTAGCACATGTTAGCACACTAAACCGGACTCTGAGAACATTTATCACTCAGAAGACCAGATAGATAGAATTTGTATGTATCGAGCACAAAACCGCTCTGAAACAACTGAAAACACACGTGTAATACACTGACCTCTTTACATCTATTTAAGCCATGCACATAAGCGCGTTTATACTATTTATTTATTTAATTAAATTGCAGTCCTCGCAGTCTGATAATCACACTGGGTCATATTGCGATTTCAGTTTTATTTCGATTAATTGTTCAGTCCTAAATAGTAGCATGTAACATGTGCATATACTCAGAGTTAGGGTATACCGCGTATGCTAACGAAATATTGCGATACCAAAACGATTTAAATGTTACGATTGCTAATTTCGGTACCATTTTACAGTATGTTGCCATTAGCAAAATCTTATGAGATGTGAAAGTTTTGAGATGAAATCATTGACAATTTAAAAATAAAAGAAAAAAATCTCGACATGGCCAAGTGTGATCATTAAACAGCAGAAGGGTGTCATTTAATTAAATAATATACAGTCACATTCACTACATGCTACAGGTGCCACTCTGTTCTGTCATCTGCTTCACACACATGCGCACACACGCATGTGCGTGCACACACACAAAGGTAACACACTCTACTGGTGCTTGAATTTCATGCAGTGTGTTTAGTGTATAAAAGGTTGTAAACACTCAAATCTCCTTCTCCGGTGCAGCTCGGAGATTTTAGCTCGCGAGTCGCAATGGGAGAATTACAGCATTAATGGGAATCTTGATATAACTAACCTGTAAAAAAAAAGAAAAAAAAAGGAAGAACTCAAACATCTGTCAAAATAAAAGTCCTGCTAAAATGAAAGCTCTCTTTATGTGTGAAAATTGAAGACAGAAAAATATATCTAGTGTATAAAAATGTAATATTCAAAAAGTAGCAATAATACTCATAACAGTAGTATAATATTGTATTAGTATGGTTGTATTATGATTATTATGATTATTATCATCTGTAAGCAATATCACAAAAGTGTACTGATTCTCAGCATGTTGTAATTCAGCCATAGCAGCCTTGTGCATGAGGTAATCAGATTTATTCTCATTAATGTTTTCATTAATACTGTGAAGCTCTGTTGTGCAGCATTTTATTTGACCAAAAATAAAATAGCAATTTTTTGTTAAAAATTAATTATTATATTTTCATTTGATTAAAGCTGCATGTATTAATCATAAGATGAAATTAAAACATTTAACATGGAATCCAGAAAAATTTTCATGGAAAACACAGAATCTGTAAGACTTTATGCAGTTCTTTTAATCAAGTAATTTTCTGTGTAATTTCATAAAAGGTTTTTAATTGTTGCCTAAGTATCGATTTTGGTATTAGAGCAATCCTACTCAGAGTATTCATATGTTCGGTTTATTAAAAAAATTATATACAAAACAAAAAATGTTACATTTACTTTAGAAAATGTGAGTAGTTATTGGAAGTGCAAACTTCACCACCTCAATCCTAGGGTGCTGTGGATGGTTACCAGGGCGTTCCCATGTGATTGCTAGGGTGTTCTGGGTGGTTGCTAGGGCAATGCTACGGTGTTCTGGGTGGTAGCTAAGGCACTGCTAGGTGGTTGCTAGGGTGTTTTGGGTGGTTTCTAGGTGCTTAAATTTAAGAAAACCCTTAGTAATAATTCTCTTACAATTATAACAAAAAGGTTACCTTTAACGGGTTTTCTTGTGTTACAACTGGGCGCTAGAAATGGCTCGGATCCCAGCTTCAATGTAAGTTTATGAGATTTGGATTTGAATCATCCACCAGCAGGGTTTATCTTGTCAAAACCTCAAATTTTCATTGATTTTTTTCAAAGAAAAAATAAAAATACATCTGCAAGATATTAACAGTGCACAAACAGAAGAAGAAACACCTAGTTTCTCTAACGTCATTGTTTCACAACTTGCATTGTGTATATGTTGTTTCCATAATCGCATTACCCACAATGCAATATCCTGAACTGGCTCAAACATGGAAAATGAATATCTCTAAAGCATGAAGAATACAGAATACAGTTACTTCTAAACAGCAGCTAATATTAAGTATATTCATTTTATGCTATTATTTATGGAGCTCAGGTTTTTACAACAAGGACAGTTGTATTTTGTTTTATCTTTTATAAGTTTGATACATGTTTAACTTAAATGTTTATACATTTTTCTAAATGTTTGAATATTTGATCAGAGTTTGGTCTGTTACAGCTTGACCCATGTTTTTTTGTATAAAATGATATGCCATTTTAGTCTGAGCAAAACTGACTAAAATGAATAAATATGACATGACGAAATGTTGACTAAATTTAAAGGACATTTTCATAAAAAGACTAAACCAATGACTGAAATAAAAACTGTGTAACAATTAACACTTGCTTGGTAATGGCTTTCCACAAACTGTATAATCTGAGGAATAATTCATGCCTGCACACAGCACAAGCGGTGCGGTATAATTTACGCATCAAAGTTGAATACTGCTGCGAATGTTGGAGGCACTTTGTGTTTACAGGCGACTGCAAAAGCAACAGCAGGAAGGTGTTTAATGAACTGCTGTTTACACAAATGCTGACAGCTCTTTGGTCACTTGGAAGTTTTGAATCTGAGACTTTGCCAAAGGAGAGAGAGTGGACAAACTAAATCTTGTTGCTGCTACTAACAAACAGACATCTGGACACAGAGATGCACAGGAAACTAAACACTGGTGTCCTTTAAATTCAACCTTTAAGAGGAAGTGCGCATTACATTAGATCAGCTTGAATTCACAATGACTTAAAAACTAGGGCTGTCAATCGATTGAACTTTTTAATCAACTGAATTGCATGCAATGGAAATTACTTAAATCATAATTAATCACAAATATACATTTTTGCAGAGAAAGGCCCCCAAATAAAAATAATTCAAAATCTGATGATAAATAATTATAAATAAAATATATAAAAATCAGATGCAAAAATTCAGATAATTAAAATACATTACATTATTGTGGAGTAAAGCATTGTTTAGACAATACAAAAAGTGGCTTTAGAAGGCAATATATTATGTCCAAATCATTGAACACAAGCCTATCTTTGGCCTACAATCTACAAAAAACCAATTTGCAATTGAATTGGTTAATCTGTCCACAATCGATTTTTTATAAGGTTTTTCTAAGGACACATCAATGTAAGCATACGTCAGCACTGAATTAACACGTTAAATCGACAGCTCTACTGAAAATGCAAATGTAGTTTCTCCTACAAGATATTCAGAATTAAAACTTTGTTAGTATGTTCAGATCTAGAACTATGACAGCAGTATAATGCTTGATCCAAAACCAGCCTTTTTTTATCAAAACATTATTAAAGTCATTATATTACCCAAAACCAAGGGAGTCAAGAGAGTGTTATTTAACAGTACTGCCATAAAGTGCTTGTTATCCTACCTTAAAACACAACCTCTCAATCTGAACTTTTCACCTGTGGAGTGCATATATGAGTATAGTATGTGTGATTTGATTTGATTTGATATCTAAGGTTCAGTCTTCGACCCTTTTTTTTTTTTTTTTTACTCATATATGCACTCACATTATTACAGGTGTGTCAAAAAATACCATAATGTAATGTCCTACTTCTTGTACACAAAAGGCTCTTAAACATGTTGACATGAGCTTTACAACTGAGACTCTTTAAGTCAAATAATAACTCTTTCATGCATGAAAGCTTCCAAACAGCGATGTTTCTGACCTGGCATCATGACGGTTGTAGGGACGTTGGCCTCTGAGGACAGAGACAGACGGCCGCCCTTGCCCAGTCGGTCACACAGCAGTGTGATGTGTTTTTTCAGCCGTGACGTGTCTTTGGGGATGGTCAGAGGACCGGTGCTCAGACTGATTGCTTGATCCTTGGGGCTGCGTGACAGACATGTTTTTAAGAGGTGAGAGACGGCTGCATCCACACTCTCCTCCCAGCCCTGATAAAAACACACACAAACACACAGCACATTTCAGAACATGTACATAATGAAAAGATGCTGTTATGATGTTTCTTCATTAACAATAACAGAAAAAAAAGCACAAAACCAGACCATATGAGCCATGAAACTTGCAATTAGAAGAGGCTGATGCTGTTAATTAAACAGGGAACCTTCTAACTTGGTACGTTTCATACATACAGTATACACTCACTGATCACTTTATTAGGAACACCTGCTTATTCATGCGATTATCTAATCAGCCAATTGTGTGGCAGCAGTGCAATGCATAAAATCATGCAGATATGGGTCAGGAGCTTCAATTAATGTTCATATCATCATCAGAAAGGGGAAAAAATGTGATCTCAGTGATTTTGACCTTGGAATGATTGTTGGTACCAGATGGGCTGGTTTGAAATTCTGTAACTGCTGATCTTCTGGGATTTTTACACACAACAGTCTCTAGAGTTTACTCCGAATGATGCCAAAAACATAAAACATCCAGTGAGTGGTAGTTCTGCGGAACAAAATGCCTTGTTGATGAGAGAGGTCAACAGAGAATGGCCAGACTGGTTTGAGCTGACAGAAAGGCTACAGTAACTCAGATAACCACTCTGTACAATTGTAGTGAGCAGAATAGCATCTCAGAATGCACAACATGTCGAACCTTGAGGCGGATGGGCTACAACAGCAGAAGACCACATAGGGCATTTTATTGTTACCATACTGTTCCTAATAAAGTGCTCAGTGAGTGTATATATACAGTATACTGTATATATATATATATGTGTGTGTGTGTGTGTGTGTGTGTGTATACTCACACAGTTGAAGCTAGAAGTTTACATACACCTTAGCCAAATACATTTAAACTCAATTTTTCACAATTAATGACATTTAATAGTAGAAAACATTCCCTGTCTTAGGTCAGTTAGGATCACTACTTTATTTTAAGAATGTGAAATGTCAGAATAATAGTAGAGAGAATTATTTATTTCAGCTTTTATTTCTTTCAGCACATTCCCAGTGGGTCAGAAGTTTACATACACTTTGTTAGTATTTGGTAGCATTGCCTTTAAATTGTTTAACTTGGGACAAATGTTTTGGGTAGCCTTCCACAAGCTTCTCACAATAAGTTGCTGGAATTTTGGCCCATTCCTCCAGACAGAACTGGTGTAACTGAGTCAGGTTTGTAGGCCTTCTTGCTCGCACACGCTTTTTCAGTTCTGCCCATACATTTTCTATCGGATTGAGGTCAGGGCTTTGTGATGGCCACTCCAATACCTTGACTTGTTGTCCTTAAACCATTTTGCCACAACTTTGGACTGAGCTATAACTTCCTGGCTTATGTCTTGAGATGTTGCTTCAATATATCCACATCAGTTTCCTTCCTCATGATGCCATCTATTTTGTGAAGTGAACCAGTCCCTCCTGCAGCAAAGCACCCCCACAACATGATTCTGTCACCCCCATACTTCACGGTTGGGATGGTGTTCTTCGGCTTGCAAGCCTCACCCTTTATCCTCCAAACATAACAATGGTCATTATGGTCAAACAGTTACATTTTTGTTTCATCAGACCAGAGGACATTTCTCCAAAAAGTAAGATCTTTGTACCCATGTGCACTTGCAAACTGTAGTCTGGCTTTTTTATGGCGGTTTTGGAGCAGTGGCTTCTTCCTTGCTGAGCAGCCTTTCAGGATATGTTGATATAGGACTCATTTTACTGTGGATATAGATGCTTGTCTACCTGTTACCTCCAGCATCTTCACAAGGTTTGACTCAAGATGGCGCCGAATATGGCTGCTGCGTTGCGAGCTCCGACACAACATGGTAGTATTTTGTTTGTTTTGTTTACAATTCTTATGTTTTTTGTCTTGGATGTTGACTGCCTTATTGTCTACAACAGACAAACACTTTTGGACATTGGTTCAGCAATTATACACCGTAAACCGGACTTCAAATTCCTCAATGCCGACCCGCTGTTTACAAACACGCAAGCGGAGCCCTTTGTCTGTGCTGCCCGGCCGCGGAAACGCAGGAGGAAAAGGGGAAACAGAGCTCATCAGAGTAAGACGCCGTGCAAATCGACCCCCGCTACCCAGTATTCTACTGGCAAATATTCAGTCTCTGGATAACAAGCTCTGCGAGCTGAAAGCGCGGATCTCTTTCCAACGAGAGATGAGGGACTGCTGCATTATCTGTCTTACGGAAACTTGGATGTCTGCGGAGATTCCAGACTCAGCAATCGAACCCGCGGGGTTCTCCGTGCACCGAGCGGACAGAGCGAAAGACCTCTCAGGTAAAAGCAGAGGTGGTGGTGTATGTTTTATGATCAACAAATCCTGGTGTGATCAGAGGAATGTACATTCATAAACAAGACAGTTATGCCCTCCGAAAAACTATCAGAACAGCAAAACGCCAGTACAGGAACAAGATTGAAGAACAGTTTAACAACACCAACTCTAGAAGCATGTGGCAGAGAATAAACATCATCATGGACTTTAAAGGGAATAAAAACTCCACCATGAACACCGCTGCCTCTCTCCCGGATGAGCTAAATACTTTTTATGCTCGTTTTGAGGGAAATAACACTGCCCTCACGGAGAGAGCTCTCGCGGTCAAAGCTACAGAGGTTAGTTCACTCTCCGTCTCTGTAGCGGATGTAACCCGATCCTTCCGATGCATCATCAGAGCGTGCGCGAACCAGCTGGCTGGTGTTTTTACGGACATTTTCAACCTTTCCCTCTCTTTGTCTGTAGTTCCCACATGCTTTAAAATGTCCACCATTGTGCCTGTTCCAAAGCAATCAAAAATCACTTGCTTAAATGACTGCCGTCCTGTTGCTCTGACCCCCATCATCAGCAAATGCTTTGAGAGACTAATCAGAGATTACATCTGCTCTGTACTGCCTCTCTCTCAAGACTCATTGCAGTTTGCTTACCGCAACAACCGCTCAACTGATGATGCCATTGCATCTACAATACACACTTAAAAGAACACTTATGTGAGAATGTTGTTTGTAGACTACAGCTCAGCATTCAACACCATAGTGCCCTCCAAGCTTGATGAGAAACTCCGGGCTCTGGGCTTAAACAGCTCGCTGTGCAGCTGGATCCTGGACTTCCTGTCAAGCAGACGCCAGGTGGTTAGAATACGCAGCAACATCTCTTCATCACTGACCCTCAACACTGGAGCCCCACAGGGCTGTGTTCTCAGCCCACTCTTGTATTCCTTGTACACACGACTGTGTGGCAACACATAGCTCCAATGCCATCATTAAGTTTGCTGATGACTCGACGGTGGTAGTTCTGATCACTCACAATGATGAAGCACAACCTCTCCCTCAATGTCAGTAAGACAAAGGAGCTTGTGGTGGACTTCAGAAGAAAAGACAGAGAACACAGTCCCATCACCATCAATGGAGCACCAGTGGAGAGAGTCAGCAGCTTCAAGTTCCTGGGTGTCCACATCACTGAGGAACTCACATGGTCCATCCACACTGAAGTCGTTGTGAAGAAGGCTCATCAGTGCCTCTTCTTCCTGAGACGGCTGAGGAAGTTTGGAATGACCCGCCACATCCTCATACGGTTCTACACCTGCACTGTAGAGAGCATCCTGATTGGCTGCATCTCTGCCTGGTATGGCATTAGCACAGCCCACAACCGCAAAGCACTGCAAAGTGTGGTGCGAACTGCCAGACACTTCATCGGAGGAGAGCTTCCCTCCCTCCAGGACATATATACCAGGCGGTGTGTGAAAAAAGCTCGGAGGATCATCAGAGACTCCAGCCACCCGAGCCATGGGCTGTTCTCACTGCTACCATCAGGCAGTCGGTATCGCAGCATCAGGACCCGCACCAGCCGACTTCATGATAGCTTCTTCCCCCAAGCAATCAGACTTTTGAACTCTTGATCTCCCACGATCAAAATACATTAGCACTGCACTTTATTACTCTTACTCTTATATCTCACACCGGACTGTCATAAATGATATTATTATTATATTATATTCTCTCTTAACAACTTACTATCAACCGACAGCCTGAATGTCAATACAGTACAATACAACCTACTGTACATTCTATATATACTATATATACTTTTTTTATTGAATAATGTGTATCTATATTGTGTGTATTGTATACTGTACAGTGTATGTTATAATTTGTATTTTGTGTTGTGTGTAATTATGTGTATATTAGACTTTAAATTGTGTTGTGTTAATTTGATGTTATTGTAAATGCTGATCGGAACTGCACCCAAGAATTTCACACACCATTGCACTTGTGTATATGGCTGTGTGACAATAAAAGTGATTTTATTTTATTTTTGATTTGAGGCTCTTTGCTGTTGTTCTGCAATTGATTTGCACTTTTAGCACCAAACTACATTCATCTCTAGGAGACAGAATGCGTCTCTTTCCTGAGCGGTATAAATGCTGCGTGGTCCCATGGTGTTTATACTTGCGTACTATTGTTTGTACAGATGAATGTGGTACCTTCAGGCATTTGGAAGTTGCTCCCAAGGATGAACCAGACTTGTGGAGGTCCACAATTGTTTTTTTTTTTTTTTCTGAGGTCTTGGCTGATTTCTTTTGATTTTCCCGTGATGTCAAGCAAAGGGGCACAAAGTTTAAAGGTAGGTCTTAAAATACATCCACATGTACACCTCCAATTGACCTACTAGAAGCAAATTGGCTGATTGCCTAAAGGCTTCATATCATTTTCTGGAATTTTCCAACTTGCTTAAAGGCACAGTTAATTTAGTGTATGTAAACTTCTGACCCACTGGAATTGTGATATAGTCAATTAAAAGTGAAACAATCTGTCTGTAAACAATTGCTGGAAAAATTACTCATGTCATGCACAAAGTAGATGTCCTAAACGACTTGCCAAAACTATAGTTTGCTAATATAAAGTCTGCGGAATGGTTAAAAAATTTAGTTTTAATGACTTCAACCTAAGTGTATGTAAACTTCTGACTTCAACTGTATATACACTGTGTGTGTGTATATATACATACATACATTCATACATGATTATTATTTACATGCATATTTGTATTATTTACACTATTTACATTGATACATACTGCAGCATCAGATCAACAAACACTCTTCTATTCAACCAAACTGCCAACTCTGAACGAGCGAAGAATAAAAATCTGGTTTCATTTGTAAGGATGTCCATACAGATCCTCTGTATAGCTTGGCAGCAAGGGTTTTCATGTAATGAAAACACCCTACGCTCTACGCTACTTTTACGGCTCTATGCCGAAGTTCAATCCTAGTTGCGCAAAGCACTGAAATCCAATGAAGATGAATAAGAAACAAGTTCAGAAACATATTGCACTATGTCAGTTTAAATACATTAAATATAAAAATTATAATATTATTGTATCGCAACCCAGATATCTATATAATAACTTACTAGCAGGCCCCTGCTAAATCCCACCCCTAGTGTGAACATATAACTATTATGAACCAAGAATTACAGTTTATTAAGATAAGTCCTGCTGGAGAAACATGTGGATAAATAACATGAGCATGTGAGCAGAACTGTGGCTGATGTGAAGTGTGAGTCTGCAAACAGAAAGTGAGTTTGTGTGGAGATGCTGACAGATCAAACCACAAACTCAACAGTCATGTTTTCCATGTGTGAGCCACAAACACTCCCACTGCCATCCAGTTAATTGTTCTAACCACATCTAACACTCAATCTACATACAAACAAGCCGTAAAAACGTTTAAATGCCACTTCTGTGTTTCTTGATATTTGCACATGCTTTATGAATGAAGAGCTCCTCCAGTGAACATAGCTCTTAGTGTGTGCGCTTGTGTGTGTGCGTCTGTAATTCTGGCCTGCAGCGCCTCGAGCCCACTCTTCTGCCGTCAGGTGGGCTGGAGAGGCTCAGAGATGGGCCAGCGTGTTGACAGGCAGGTGGACTGTGTCGCCATACAGACAGCCCTTAATGAGCTCTAATGGCAGGTAATGAGCCTCGTTACACCGATGACAGGGACGAGCCCTGGGTTTATTACAGCACATGAAGGAAAAATCCAGAGACAGAGAGAGGAAGACAGTCAGATAAAGGAATGACAGACTCTGATATGGAGATCCAGTGTAGGAAATTAGTGGATTACACTGGCAGCATATGTAATAAAAGATAACCAGGACAGCATGAATGAGAGTACTGTAACTATATGT